>NW_026622997.1:13760000-14060000 GCF_023065955.2 Ursus arctos | reverse complement strand
AATTTTTTAAAGATTTATTTTGTGAATCAGCATTTTAATGTCTCAGAGGTTCTTGACAAATCTTATTATTTAAAGATACAGGATAAACTATTTTTACAGGGCTTTTAACTAGCTACTGATGTAATTTGTTATGTGTTGTTTACCAGTTAATCCCTAAATTATTCTTATCCTTGAAGTTTTGTTTCAATAAATGAAGACACTTTGACTTTACACTGCCAATACGCTATTTTTTTAAAAGACAGAAATGCCAAATGTGAATGACTATATTATTTCTCTGCTTAGCCTGATAGTTTCAATTCATATTTATTACAGTTTTACAAGAATTGAAAGCAAAATTTATAGGGCTCTCTGAAATAGATTCTTATTCTTGGTAGCCTCTTCATTCCTGGAAAGACATTTACATGTATTTATAAATGAGTTTAAAATTTCACTACACCCTGGGTGATGTATGAAATTGTTGAATCTCTGTATTGTACACCTGAAACTAATAAAACACCGTATGTTTAAGAAATGAAAAAAATAAGGTGTTTGGGGGAAAAGATAAAAATAAAATTTTACTACAATTAAAAGAAAATTAAAGTCAAAATCCTGAGGCTCTGTGAAATAGATCCCTGTTTTTAGAAACCTCTCCATTTCCAAAAGTCTTTTTCTTCTTCTTGCAACGGAGTTTAAGATTATACTAAACAGGGGCACCTGGGTGTCTCAATTGGTTAAGCATCTGCCTTAGGTCATGATCTCAGGGTCCTGGGATCAAGCCCTGCATCAGGTTCCCTGCTCAGCGGGGAGCCTGCTTCTCCCTCTCCTGTTCCCCTTGCTTGTGTACTCTCCCCCCACCCCCATCAAATATATAAACAAACAAACAAATAAATCTTTAAAAAAAAGATTATACTAAACAAATAAATAAATGGGGTTGAGGATGGTCATGGGTGCTGAGAAAGATGCAGCTTTATGTCTTTATCTCCACAGTCACATATGAATGACTACAACTACATCTTTCACTTTGTATCCAGTGGTGCCACACTACATAGCAAGGGAGACAGGCTTTTTCTCTTTTCAGCTCACATAACCTGATGAACAACTCGGTTTCCAACCAAGGCGAGGAGGGAGCCTTTTGAGTATGAGTCATTCTCAAGGAGACTTATTCTTTTTTTCCTACGGTCACAGTTTTGGAAAGTCAGAATTCTGGTGAGAACATTCATTTTGTTTCATTGACTGGCTTACAGACAATGGTGTTGCTCTCCTTGTACTCCTTAAGAATCTCCCTGGGGCATTGTTAAACGTTCGTGGTAAAAAAAAATTCTAAAATGAGAGAAGTTACCTGGGAATGTGCCTCGATGTCTAATGATTAGGTGTCTGCAGTAACACCATGAAAAGCCAGCTTTCAATAGCCCTAGAAACAAGTGATTTTAAAACCATTATCCCCAGTAAGATCAGGGCTAGTTGATGCTAAGTAGCCACTGTGTACAAGTGCATTTAATACCGATGAAGATGGGGGTAAGGAGGTTGATGTTCCTATGAATGGTGTCCAGTGTTTGTATAGTGCTTCGCTATGGTGTCCAGTGTTTGTATAGTGCTTCGCTATGGTGTCCAGTGTTTGTATAGTGCTTCGCTATACAAATGTAGTTAGCCTACTACATTCATGTAAAGTGTCCCGTCTTCTAAACAACTCATGGGGGAATGCATGTTCATGCTTCTGTAGCAAGTAAGAAAATGTAGCACAGAGATCATTGGTTATGTGCCTTGGTCCTACAGGACGTTTTTTGTTTCTGTGAAGCTCCCATATGGGGTTTATTATTCCTGGTGTGCTTTACTTGTGGCTGTAGAAGACTACAGTAATTTGATCAGATAAGTGCTTCCTGGACACTTGTTTTTTTCTTTTCTTCTTCACCCTTTCGCATGAGAGGTTCTAAGTTACTTTGAAAAACTCACCTAGTCTGGATTCTGTGACCTTAGCTCCTTTTCATAAGCTCCATAAAATAACTTAACAAGCCACCTTTCTGTTTTTTCCAACCAACTCTCCTATTATTATACGTAACCTTTGGAATGAGATAACTCATTCATAAGAGGCCCATGACACCCCTTATATCATCAGGTAGAGGTTACTTCTTGGAGGTGTTGCTTGGCACATTCACAGTAGAGTTTCCCAAATCTTGTCAGGAATCATTAAAATAATGATGAGGCACCACATGATAATTACTTTTGTCAATGGATAAAAATATCTGGGTCAATTTCTAGCTTGCACTTGCTGAGGTTGAGTGCGTAAGTTTAATTTTTTGAAACAGTGTCATTAATACTCGATACATATAGGCATTTTTCCTTGTGCATTTCAAATTTGTGTAACTTCTTGGTTTCTAATCATGATCGCTTGAATCCAATATGATACATAATAAGGCAACATTTCCAGTGGATTCTAAGGGTGGTCAAGGTGATCCCTCCTTGTGTATAATCTCAACCTTCTGTCATTGAATTTAAGTCCTGTACTTTGGTATAAATCTTTGCCTTCTGGGGGACGTTGGTGACCTCAGACACAACCCATGAATATTCTTCATAATTGGTAAGACTTCTCTTTCTCGTGTTAATACACAGAATGCTGATTTCTGTGACATATTTCCACTGAGTTTCATTGATGAAGAACTTCCTGTGGGTTATTGTAAACATTATATTTAATCTCGTCAGCCATCGATAAAGGTCTTTACATGGACCATCAATTTCTGCATATAATGCAATTTGTCCAAATAAATTCACAAACTAAGATATTAAAACAAATAATGCAGTTCTTCCTTAAAACAGCAATTTAATGTTTATAAAATGTATCCCTCTGAATAATAATTATAAGATATATCTTCCTAGCTCACAAAATATTCTTTTATATTAGTAAATAATAGGGTGGTGTATAATATTTTGGCAAATGACTAAGCTTCCTCTATATTCAGGGGTCCGGATTCTTCTCTTCAGGGCCTCCATTTTTTTTTTTTTTTTTTAAACTTTAACATGGAAGAATTTGATTCTTTCAAAGTGTGATTTTCTAGAAACTAGGCTAGTGGGCATCTGCTCTTTGCTTTGCCTCAAAATAGTACTTTTGAGCATTGGGTTTGTTCAAGCTGTAGGATTGGGACTGTCTACTGGTAGTACTTAAGAATAACTTTAACTGCCTGATGGTGTTTAGATTTTTTTCAAAATATCATCGGATTTTTATTCCTCTGGGCCCTCCCTCCAATTTTGCTAAGTGGTTCCTCTGCTTAGAAATTCTTCCTTCTCCTCTTGGCCTTTTTGCCTTCTACTTGTTCTTTAGATGAATGTCTTCCCAAAAATCCCTATTTTGATTCTCCTTTCTGACACCTAGCATTGGTGTAATTTACCTTTATTTGTAATTGATTTTATTAATATTTCTTTACTCTCACTGGACTGAAAACTGAGAACTCCGTGATGGAAGGGAGTGTATTTTTTCTTACTACTACTGTACTCTATAACTACTAGCATACTGACCCCAGAATTAGAAACATGTAAGTACATAAGCTTGGGAGATGTATCAGTTGGAAACAATCTATCCCTGCCTAGCCATAATTATTCACATCCATTCTACATGCAGATAGAATCACCTGCTTCCTAAAAGTCTTATTCCATTATGACATGAGGATCAAATCGCCCTGGATCTCATCATGTAAAACCAGGACCAGATCTAAATCAAGCTTCTTGGATATAGCTACTCAGATATGCGGACCAGTGAACTAAAAAGACAAGTTATCTGCCTCTTACCCCCACCTCTTGCCCCCACCCAACACCAGACGAGCAAGTGACTCACGTCCATAATTGGTTCCTAGCAATTTGGAAATCCATCTGGGTACAGGTTGTTCTCAGATCCCCTGTTCCAGAGGTGGGGGGGTATTTCTTATCTAGAGGTCAGTTACATTCCCTTCAAATAGTTCTCTAAACCATTGTTCTCATCTGCTTTTAGCTACCCCTCCAGGTTCTGGGCTGCAAGCTCTGAAATATCTCTCATGTTTGGTAAGAAATTACCAGGTTTGCAAGCCTTCTCACTGCTTCCTGCCCACACAAGGTTGCCCACATTTATTTTGATGTGTCTTTCTTTCATGCTTTTACCATGCTGTTGAAAGTCCACTCCATTAGACTCCTTTATGAAAACCACACCTACCATTCTTTTTTGAAATTATCTTGTTCTACTCTGGATGGTAGGTCAGGATGCTGTGGGTACAACATCCTTAAGATTTTGAGAGACATTTTGTCCCAAGGAGGGGATCTGGGCACTGCCTTTCATTGTTTTCTGGTCTTGACAAAGGGTCTTACAGCTACACTCTTGATTTATTCTTTACTCTGGAGCTATTTCTTACTGAGAGAGTCTTTTGATAGCCAAAGAGACAAAAGATGAGAAACAGTTTTATTTATTAATCCAGGACATCTTGGCCCTCTCCATTTACAGATGAGAAAGTTCTTTCTTCAGCTTCTTTCCTGTAGTACTTTGTTACACGCAGCTAGAAGCACCAAACTGGTACATTCAACATTCTGTCTAAGATTCTCCTTAGAGAGATCTATAAGTTCTGAATGCGTATTTTCTACCATAGCTACTACCAGTGATGGTTTTGCAAATTGTTCAACCTCCATATACTATGAGGGACCAGCATCCTTTGGCAGTTTTCTCATTGCTTTTCTCTTCTGTTAATAGTTTTCTTGCTACTTTTCCAGACTTCACCCATCAGCCCACCTCCTACCAAAGCCAGTGTCACAAGTTCACAAGTTTTGTCATGGGAGCACATTTTCGGGACCATCTTAAAATCAGTTATCTATTGCTGAATTAAAAAAAAAAACACCACCATTTTATTTGCTCACAGTTCCTGGGGGCAGCAATTTGAGCTAGGCTTATTGGGCAGTTCTGTTTTTCTTGCCTGGGATCACTCATATGGTAGCATTTTTCTGGCAGCTCACGTGGGAATGGATGGTCTACAATGTGTCTGCTAGTTGGTACTCGTCTCTTTCTCTGCATGTGCTGTCTCATCCTCAAGGAGGCTAACAGAGACTTCTTCACAGGATGGTCTTAGTGTTCACAAAAAGGCAAGAACAGAATATGCAAAGCTCTTTAGACCTCTACAGAAGTGGTACAATGTCACTTCTGCCATAGTCTATTCACCAAAGCAAGCCACAGGCCACTCCAGATTCAAGGGAAGGGAAATTAACCCTACGTCTTGTTGAAAAGAGGAAGGAAGTCACACTGTAAAGGGATATGTGCACAGGGATGGCAGGGACTTCTATAACCATCTAGGGTTTAGGGTTCAGTGAGGCCAGGCACTGAGGTTGCTTTGGGATATGGGATTTATGATAAGAAGTGGACTGTGCACAAATGTGTAAGAGCTGGGGAAGTAATGGTTTGAAATGGAGACCTGGGGTATCAGAGGGGAAGTCATTAACCGGTAACCCTGGGCTTGGCTCAGTGGGCAAGTCAGAACTTCTAGGAGAATCTGCTAGGCCAAGCACATCCAATTGCTGAAGTGTGGAGCTACAAAGGGGCAATCATGGAAGCATCTATGGGAAATGTGGCCTCATAAGTCCACCACTAAATATATGGTGGTGAACATGGGGCCACTGTAGGTCAACAGGGTGAATAGTATAGAAAAGCTATACTTAGTGCAGAGGAGTGTAAGGGCAAATGGATCCTGCTGAGCACCTTTGTGACTCACCCTCATGGCAACCAACCATGAGAAGAGCTTCGGAAGGTAATGACTGTTGCTTTAACCAGCCTCCCCATCCTCACCCTGCCCAGGGACAACTGCTGCCCTCCATCTCCAGTGGTGGCCTGAGCACAGGGGCCAGGGTGACATCTTTGGGTGGATCAACTTCCTGCCACCAGCCCCACTTCAGTGTATTGGTCCAGCTGTTGGCAGGAAGGAGAATCTGGCAGCCAATGGACTGTGTACGTGCAAACTGAATCATGGGGCAGAGTCCCTGGGAGCCTGGGTGAGTCTGCAGTAGGCCAGAGAGCGTCTCTACATCCATAGAAGTGAGATATTGAATAACAAGGTAAAAAGTACAAGTTGAGACAGAAGATGGCAGAAGAAAGGGAAACATGTTATATTTTAGTGCCTGTAACAGCACTTTTTTCCTGCTATTTGAACAAAGGCTCTGCTATGGGCTGAGCTGTCTCCCCCAAAATTCATAGGTTGAAGCTCTATCCTCCAGTACCTCAGACTATGACTATATTTGGAGATGAGGTCTTTAAAAAGTGACTAGAGGGACTCGTGGGTGGCACAGTCAGTTAAGTGTCCAGCTGAATCACCCACTCTTGATTTCAGCTCCGATCATGATCTCAGGATCGTGAGATCGATCCCCACATTGGGCTTCTGCTTAAGATTGACTCTCTCTCCCTCTTTCTCTGTCCCTTGCCCCTCACCACTTTCTTGTTCTCTGTCTCTCTCAAAAGAAAAGAAAATTAATTAAATTAAAAAAAAAGAAGTAACTAAGTTAAAATGAGGTTTTTAGGAAGGGCACTAATTCTGTGTTACTGGTGTCCTTCTAAGAAGAAGACACTGGGCATACAAGTAGACACGAGGGATGCACACACAGAAGAAAGACCACGTGAGGACATAGGGAGAAGCAGCCATTTGCAAGCCATGGAGAGACAGGTTTCGGAAGAAACCAACCCTGCCGACACTTTGATCCTGGATTTCCAAACTCCAGAACTTTGAGAATGTAAATTTCTGTTGTTTTAGTCACTCAGTCTGTGGCCTTTTCTTATGGCACCCCTGGCAAACTAACATAGGCCCTCACATTTCCATGTTGTACTGGTCTCTGCAAATTATGCAGCCAGCTCTGATTTTTTAATGGATTAATTGACCCTGCTTTTGGGTGATTCTAATCCAAGAGTATGAAGGGAAGGAGACTCTAGGAAATGTAGCTTCCAGCTTTTACAAGTTGGCGACCCCATCCAGGAAAGCATGAAGATTCCTAGAAAAGCAAATCCATACTTTTCTGTGCCACCATAACTGTATTTGTGGCATACCGATTGCATGTTTAATACTTGCACACAGAGGCACGGAGACCTAGGAAGACCGGGGTATTGCTGAGATGAATTTCTGTTTACCTGTACCTGTTCAAGGTAGAGAACCCGAATATCGTTGTAAGTGTCTTTAATTGAAATTGCATGTTGACATTTCCAGTTTGAGTTTTACAGAAAGAAAAAAGAAGAACACTTCCTTGTTCTAAAACCGTGAACCTTCTGAACTTACATAGGGTTTGACGCATGTGCTTCTTGTTGGCAGGGCATAGATATGACATAGCCATGATATCCCGGCCACAAACGCATATTCATTCTTTTCTTGTATTGTTAGCCTTTGCTTCAATGCACTCACAAGAAGATTGTGTGGTCTATAGCACTATTTTAACAGTTCTTAAATTCCAGTTGTTGCTGGCAGCACTGTATTGGAAATTAGACATTTTTAGTGATTCATTTATTGTTGATTTATTCATCACTCTAGTATATAGATACGGTGTCACTACAGTATGGTTTCCTAGCTCTGGATGCAAGCGCCAAAGTTCTGAGCGTGCTTCTTGGCAACTTACCGGCCTAGAATTGGCTACGCAAGCCTGAGTGCCTGGTGGCATTAGGCTTCCTGCTTTTCATTAAATGGGAAAAGACAGAAGAGGACAGCAATGTTCTGACTTCTTGACTAAAATGGTTTCTGAATATTTCAGAAAAAAAATAACTAATTTAAATAGACTTCAGGCCTCAACTTCCCATGGGAACAGCAACGCTTTGATATGTATTTGTGACACTCTTGTCATCTTCCAGTAAATGCTAGAGCCTTGTTCTAAGTTGTGCAATTTCTAGAAAATAAAATCAGCAGCCTGTTTCCTAAAATACTTACATCCTCAAAACAACCTAAAAAATCATTATTTAAAACACCCTGGTTTTAAAAATGTAATTGTCATGGATCTTTTCCTAATGTCTAATACAGTGCCAACCGGATAACTGGTTTTATGACATTTTTTTTAATATTGAGTATGGGGCAGAATAGATGTATGATCCCAGGGTATCCTGATTCCCCAGTCAATTCCATAGGCTTTACTTTTCCATTACACAACAGTATTTGAAAGGCACTGGATCTCAGTCTAAATAAATGCATTCCTAATTCTTTCTTTCAATATTAATATTCACAGCAGTTACAATAAAACAATCTTGGTCGATGTTAAAATTTCCCTATTTTCTCTGCTTAATAATTAAAATAGCATACTTCTTTGTACGTGGCTCTGGAAAAGAAGTCTAAGGAATGTTTTATACTTCCATTGGATTATTAACATTGTTGCAACCACATTTAATGTTTTCCCCTTTTCCTCGTTAATTGGGTAATGTTCTTATGAAAATCTTCCCCTATTAGAAATTGGTTGAAAAATAGTGCAAAAGAGGCCATGAGAGGCACCCGGCAGGGAGTTCAGCCTTCTCACGTTTCCCTCGGGCAGCTCCCAGATACTTTCAGCATCTTGCTTCTCCGTGTGCAGAACGCCACGCTCACTTCTTTACATTCTTCATACGCAGCTGATGCTCAGTCCCTGTTTATTAAATGGGTGGCTAATTAGTGATTCAATTATTTTGCTGTTATGGTAGCTTTGAGTCAGCATGGTTATTTGTCTTCCAGATTTTTCCTTCCCGAAAACTCTTTAAAGTGTGCGTGTTGTTCCTGTTTTTAAAGGGGAGACAGTTGGGGGCGCCCGGGTGGCTCGGTCAGTTTGCATGTCCAGCTCTTGATTTGCGGTCAGGTCATGATCTCAGGGTTGTCAGATCAACCCCGCCCCCCAGTTGGGTTCCAGGGTCAGGGAGGGGTCTGCTTATCCCTCTCCCTCTGCTCCTCCCCACCACCCCCCTCAAATAAACAAATAAAATCTTAAAATAAGTAAATAAATAAATAAAGGGGACGCAGTTGCTTTTCAGAAGGTCAAGTGATCTCCCCATGACTGCTAAATGGTGAGCTGCTTTGAACCCGAGTCCTGACGGGAGCTAAACTCCGTGATCTTTCCATTAGAGAAGCCGAAAAAATGGAAAGCCTCTGAAGAGACAACCCCACCATGTGCGTTTTCTCACTGTTTCAAAATCCAGCCCAGGGCGATTGTGGACACATGAAGTAACACCCATGCCACTAGGGGTGTGACACATAGTCAACACTGAACTGCAATTTGGGGGTCACTATTTCCAATTAGCTCCCTGGTAAGCATTGTTGTGGGAAGTGGTTTCGCACTTGGTGCTGGTTCCTTTATGGCCCCAGCGATGATTAAATGCAGATACTGCTCTCTGGGTTCAGCATGTAGTAAAACCGAACCGCTGAACTGGTTCGTGTCTTTGTTTATTAACTCAAACTTTGCAAAGGAAATCTTATCGTTAAAGAAGGATGGATTTTTCCTTCAAGGTTGCAAATTTGGAAGCTCTGAGCAATTAGCTCTCCTGGGTGTCTAAATTCCGAGAGAAAAATTATAATAATTTGGCATCATATAGAAACATGATTTTTTTTTAAAGCAGAAATAGATTGGCTTGTTTCTCATTATTTTCTTTTGAAGAAATGTATGATTCAGGATATTAACAACAGAGCAAATGGGGCTTTTTAAAAAAAATTTACTTAATACTTAAGATGGTTTGGGGGGGTCGCCTGGGTGGCTCAGTCATTAAGTGTCTGCCTTTGGCTTAGGTCATGATCCCAGGGTCCTGGGATCCCAGGGTCCTGAGATCGAGCCCCGCATCAGGCTCTCTGCTCAGCGAGAAGTCTGCTTTTCCCTCTCCCACTCCCCCTGCTTGTGTTGCCTCTCTCACTGTCTCTCTCTGTCGAATAAATAAATAAAATCTTAAAAAAAAAAAAAGATGTTTTGGGGGAAAGATATTTCCTCTCTCTGGGAAGAAAAATGAGAGGCAGCTAGGTTTGTCTTGTCCGTCCCGGCACTGCCTTTTTCTCTGATTCTGTTGTTATATTGTTATAATTCTCAAACTCTTACCCGTGGTTAATGCAAATCCTGCTACTCCTTCAAAGTCCTCTCAAGAACCGTTTTCTCAGGAGATGGTCCCCGAACATTCCAGCCACATTGGCTTCTTATGCTCTCCAGACTTCAAGAACTCTCCAATCAGAAAAGCAACAATTAGCATGTGGCACGTCTTCTCTCCCCAGGGAAGGGAGAAGACACAGAGACCCTGATATTTCTGCCCCATTTTTCTCAGCACGTAAAATAGTGTTGGTTGAACCCTAGGTGATGAATAGAAGGATATCCAGCATACCCAAGTGCGACTCTGGCTGGCAAGGCAAGAGCGGTCCCTTCCCACAGTTTGGAGGTTAGACATAACTTCCTGCTTCATGGTATTAGTTTCCAGGTGGCATATCTTGCAGGATGGAAAAACTGCCACAGCTGAATCACTGAGGGCTTTATGCTTGCTTGGGGGCCTTGGGGAATCAAAAGGAAGTAAGAAACTCTATTGGAGACAAGGGGAGACATTACTGACAGTGGCAGTGTGAGTAAATGGCACTTGTTGTATGTTAATCCCGTACAATTAACAGTGACATGGGGAAAATCTGGTTTGCAGGGCTGCAATGTAATCACAACATATCCCAGGAAATCATGTAGGATTTAATGGGGCAGGTGTGAAATTAACCAATGCTATTTTCATAAATGCTATAATTAACCGAGATTTCCAGGAAGAGGTCTTTAAGATTCTGTAGAATTCTCTGTAGTCACCTCTCCTAGTGCATTTGCTTCTGAAATGGTAGGTGTGCCCCTAAACAAGTTTTCTCCATCAGTTTTTGACCTGCCCCTGATTCTAAGCAAAGTGGTAAATGTCAGAACTGTGTTTATGTATGGCTATTCCCCTTTTGTTCCCTGTGTTTTAAAATATGTGTTGCAGGTTTTGGTTAATGTTTAATTTAGCTTCCAGTAAAAACAATCTCTATATTCAGCTTTGTTGTATTTGCCACTTAAGAATGCAGAATTTATTATTATGTGCTTAAAGCAATCATTTAACACTGACATTTTAAGTATGACAATAATCCAAGTAATTGTCACCCATTCACTTAACTGAAAATATCTCTACTTCCTGAGACAACTAATTATAATGCAGTATTACTATCTTTTAATTGTAGGCATGTTTGTTTTTGTGTTTATTTTGGTTTGGGCTGTCTTCAAGGACATCCTTAGTCTCAAATTTGGCAATCTGCCCTTAATCTCTCTCTGCTGCTTTCTGAAAATAAACGAAAACACTATAGCTAAAATCTTGAAGGAAAACAAGAGGATTTTTATGTTTCACAAGCTCTGCTCATGACTTCAGGATGTTGGATTATGAGTTGTTTTTTAAACAATCTGATCAACTGCTATATAAGTGAGGATTACTTTCCAAACAGACTCACAGATTCTAGAAGCGGAGTTCAGATATCTCCGGTACTGTTCTATGGGGCTCTTCACCAATGGAGAAAGGTGCTGTTGCCCTTTTGGCTTCCTGAGATCTGGGTTCAGATTTCCTGTCTGGTTTTTACCCTACATGGGAGTTCTCTAAGGATTTATCTTACAAAGGGATTATTGCCCTGTTTCCTCATTTTTGAAAATCCCCTAAATTCAGGAATTTATCATTTCCCAAGTTAGTATTGGATATTCCATTCAGAACAGTTAAGCATTTCATTGACTTTTATCACATTAGGCCATTTCCTTCTTTTTATTTAATACACGGTACTCCTGAATTATCTATTCAGTGTTTTTTTCTTTTCCCTACCAAGTTGGACCTAATAATTACTGTCATAGTTGTGAGGAATAATACAGTAAATGTAACATTTCACATAATATTTTTTCACCATGTTTCTAAACTTATTGTGTGTGCACATGTCTGTGATTGCCTCCAGGGAGATGCAATCTCAAGGCTGTGAATTGCTTCTGAACACACACACACACACACACACACACACACACACACTCAGATGCTCAGCTTGGAAAATGTTCTGTTAGGAAATAGCATAGCAGCCCCTCTAAATGATACTTGCTGCTCATGATCTGTGCGTTGGGGGCATTTGATAACCATCCTGCCACCTACAAGATATACACACGTGTAGCAGCAACCGTAACTCCCACATCTACAGCAACACATAGTTCAAATTTTTTGTTTTACCTCTATCATTCAATTGAAGTATTTACAGAAGATTTAAAACAAACTAGCAAAGACTCAGGTTCTTTGGTTTCCTGGCTTTTAGTGACTTGAGTGACATCATCAAGGCAAACATAGTGATGAGTTCTGCCTTCTTAGGATAGTTTTTAATTCCCTTTAATTTTGTATACTTGGTACATTTTTACTTCATGACAATCCCTATTCTAGGTTTTGCAAGATTTTAGGAATTATGTATACTGCATGGTCAGTATCGGCAAAGAATGTTTTAAAACTGGAAATAAAGGAAATGCAAGATACCAATGGTTCACATCATGAGTTTATTTTTTTCATATAATGAGAAGGAGGTAAGAAGGTACTTGCTGGTATTGTCTCCACAGCTTATCTAAGGAAGGATTCCGGCTCAGTTTCTCAGTGATTCTTTCTTTCGACCCCTCACAATTTCAAGTGCTCTAAATATCAAGGTCCCATTCAAAGGCAGAAAGACAGGCCAGTGGAGAGTGAGCTTTCTCCTCATTCTTTCTCTCCTACTAGGGAGATTATGAGCAACCCTCTCCTTGTATCTCATTGTCCAGAACTGGGTCAGATAGCCATTCAATTGCAAAGGGCAGTTAAAAGAAGGGAACATCTAAATTTTTTTTGCCTTTACAATTGGAGGTGAGCAAGGGACATTTTCGAATTGGAAAGTGCTTCTGGGTAGCCAACTAATCACTGCCATACGGTCCACAAAATCTTATAATTATTTTAATTAGGTGTTTTTTATTGATTTACAGAAAAGAGGTTTCCCCTCACCCCTCCGCCCTACCCCCAGCTCCTGAACACGGTATATGAAAGAAAAGTAGGTGTGAATGGAGGTAGAAGATAAAGAGTAGATTTGGCCTACTGGCCTCCTGGCCTCAGGGATGGCTTGACCCAAGGACACAATTGCTCTATCTAGAATACTTTTGCCCATGGTCATCATCTGATAGGGAAACGGTTCCATCTCATTCAGATCTCAACAATGCCACCTCCACAGATAGACACATTCTATCTCATTATCCTCATTTGTCCTTTTGTAGCAATTACCAGTTTCTGATATGATCTAAATTTTTAAAGTAAGCTGCATGAACAGATGACTTAGAGCTCTTACCATTGGTGAATTGGAGGCCCTGGTTTCCAAAAGGTGACCATTTCCATCTGGGAACACAGACCTTCTAGCTATATTCACCACTAGGTCACAGCAGGCTCCTTGTGCCAGGAGACCCGCAAGCAAAGAAAGGAGTCATCACTAGGTTAATCACCCCTTATCGGTAGAAGAAGGTGGAGCTACTAGTATGTACCAAGAGAGGGGAGAATAGTTTTGTTTCTTGGGTGATTCATTGGAGGCACCTCCTAATCTTCTCATGCCCAGCTTTAACTGAGAATAGCCACCACCTAAGAGGAGCATAAGGCTAAAAGTCTAGAAACTTCGGTAATCTCCATTCAGACTACACCGCCAGGCCAATCATCCAGACCTGCAGAGGTGCTCGTCAGGAAGAGGGGGCTCTGGGATGATGGTGAAGGAGGGTGATGAAGAGTTTCATTATCACCTTGAACTTAGTTGCACAGTTCGCCCTCTAGTTGGCCCCGCCAACTCTTCTCCACCATTTCCCAGGAAACAAGCCTGGCCATAAGCCTGCTGGAAATGTTTCTAGATGGTCTGGGTTTACAGTAGAAGCAAAGGGGTCTGAGCAGCAGAAGGGGTGGATTGTGATGGGTACTGTGGTGTTTCACCCACGTCTCCTCAGGCTAAACCCACACCCCTCAGTTGCTGGGAATATTGCCTGCTCATGGCTCAGACCAGAGTCCCTCTTTGGGAACTTTCCTTGGCCAAAGGAAACATCCTCATCCAGGTCATGCCCCTCCCATAGGACAATTTGTAGTCACTACCTGACTGAGGTGGAAACACAGAGGCCTTCTCCCCATCCCTCATTTTGGAACAGCTCTCAAGGACCAACTCCGGGTCATCAATTAGAGCCTCAGTTACAACCAGTGTGTGGGTCAGGATTTCCGTGGGTTCAGTTATACTTCCTTTACTTCAGTATAGGTATAGCTGTCAAGGTGTTTTCTCAGTGGGTCTTCTGCATGCTTTTCTGCATCAGAATGAAAGGCAACTCAAATAACGAATCGTGGAACACTACATCAAAAACTAAGGATATACTGTATGGTGACTAACATAACATAATAAAAAATTAGTATTAAAAAAAAGAATGAAAGGCAACTAATTTCATAGTAGATAACTCAACATTTCTGTGATGTATGTCTATCTTGCTATTCTAATCAGCCTTGTGTTTGCAGATGTCCCCATTGAAAAAGTGTGTTCAGTGAGTGTGAAGATTAAGAAACTGTCATTTTTGTATGCCAGAGCTCTAACTGACAAAACTTGTGCATTCCTGGAAATATAGGAGTATATATACAGCATTCAATCAGCAAAGTATTTTGCAAATTGTGGTCATATTTTTGTTTCAGGATGACATCCTGGAATTATGACACCAGATGTGGCTTTCTTATAATGCTTTTATAAATATGTTTAAAAGCTACTTTTTGGGGGCGCCTGGGTGGCACAGCGGTTAAGCGTCTGCCTTCGGCTCAGGGCGTGATCCTGGCGTTCTGGGATCGAGCCCCACATCAGGCTCCTCTCCTATGAGCCTGCTTCTTCCTCTCCCACTCCCTCTGCTTGTGTTCCCTCTCTTGCTGGCTGTCTCTATCTCTGTCGAATAAATAAATAAAGTCTTAAAAAAAAAAAAAGCTACTTTTTGAAAATATTCAGGCAAATTATTTATGAAAGTATCATTTAAATATAAGTTTGAGAATGCCAGACCATTTATAGAAGTTTAAATGTCTTATAGGTTACTTATTATTTTTTCACTTAAGATAGTAAAAATTTTCTTATGATCCTCCATAAATAGTAAGTTCACAACAAATAGGTCAGTTTCTCATTACCTCTCATCCCTTTCTTGATCATAATTTCTGACATTCTAGTTCAGCCCTACCAGGTGCATGATCT
The DNA here is from genome assembly GCF_023065955.2 of Ursus arctos. NCBI lineage: Eukaryota > Metazoa > Chordata > Mammalia > Carnivora > Ursidae > Ursus > Ursus arctos. Next base: position 14,044,851 of record NW_026622997.1, on the reverse strand, counting down.
ATGATTCCTTTGGAAATATGGCTTAAAGGTTATATGTGTTTGCCCAGAGGAAATGGTTAGTCAAAATAGACATCATGGAAGGCCAGTTTCCAGAAACATCTAGCAGTATTTGTCCATTCGTAGATGTTTAAATATGTGTCTGTGTACACACACACACACACACACTCGCACACACACTTACATATATATATATATTGATACAGAGACTCAGAAATTACTCAGAAAAAAATTTAATTAGCTCTTTAATTTCTAGATTTCCTCAGAGCTATCAACACAAATTACTTTTTATAATAGGTGGCTAAATAAAACAACTCAGAATTAAATTGGAAAGAAAAAGAGTTAATATATGGTATTATGTATTTTCTTGTACTAAATAATGAGATATACATCCCTCCATTTTTAAGTATTTATTTAGAAGTTTTAAAAGAAGGTATGAATTAATAATTACTAAAATTTCTTTTGACATAATTGGAAGGATTTCAATTTTATTTCTACAGCAAGAATACTTATAAGCAATCAGGGAGAAGAGACTGAAATTCAGGTTACTTTCATTATAATTTATTTAGAAAATACTATTATTGATGATGATAAAATAAATAATTTTGTTGACTAATATTAATTAGGCACTTATGAGACAAATATTACACTCTCTCTTTAGATTTCTTTATGAACATTTGGAATAAGTATTATAAATATGGGTATCTTATAGGCATTATTTTGGAGAGATTAAGTACTTAGGTTCACACAGGTATGTTGTGAAAAAGTTGATTCTCAATCCTTTTTCCATGTGGTTATAAAAATTCATACTTTCAGAACTATGCTATAAATTTCCTTTTGATACTATATATCAAATATATACATATGATATACTGTTAAATAAGGCTCATTTATTATGCTATGTGCATTTTTCAATTCAATTCAATTCAATTCAACAAAATCTTGAACACTAGGAAGAGCTACCCATTGCTCCAGATGCCAGACAGAAGGGCAGGGATGGCACCCTCAGACTTCTTGTCAACATCTGGTCGTGGCTTTTTCCTAATTTGCCTTCATCTTCATCTTCCCTTGATTACGTGATTTATATCTGAATTAAGCCATCATGTTGGGCTGAGATGATATGAGACTCACAGTGTATTTGCCACATGCCCACATTTTGCTAAAAGTGGCAAAATTAAACTCAATCCCACAACAAAATCCAAGTGTGTTTTATAGTGCCCTTACACATGATAATAGTTTATCAACCTTCTGTTTAAGCTCTTCTGCACACTGAGAAAATATTCTTTCTTTCTTATTTTCAGCCTACCTAGTATTGTCAAAAATTTGGGTTGCTTTTCTATTTATGGACGTCTTACTTCAAAAAAACAAAAACAAAAGCATAACAAAACAAACAAACAAAAAACCCCCAAAACCCTATTTATCTAGCACACACTATCCAAACTACGGTTTTAGGAAAGAAGCAAAGAAGAGGATCCAATGCTGTATTTTTGCTTTTTGATTTAAATGTCTGAGCCACTGATAGATGCCATTGATAGAATCACAGGACAATTCCTTCCATTGAAATATGTTTTTCCATCGCCTCCAATAGTGGAGTTGAAATTAGAAGCCAGTTTTGTGATTTGGAATGGCTTTCTTGGTCTTGAGTGACTTTCCAGCTTTATATCATAAAGTAATCCTCCTTTAAAAGTGGCAAGAACCAGGGGTGCCTGAGTGGCTCAGTTGGTTAAGTGTCTGCCTTTGGTTCAGGTCATGATCTCAGCGTTCTGGGCTTGAGTCCCTGGAAGGGTTTCCAGCTCCGTGGGAGCCTGCTTCTCCCTCTCCTACCTAAACTGCTTCTCCCTCTTCTCCCCAACTTGCTCTCTCTCACTCTCTCTGTCTCTCACTCTCTCTCAAATAAATAATAAGATCTTTTAAAGATTTTATTTAAAGAGAGAGAGAGAGAGAGCATGAGTGGGGAGGGGCAGAGGAAGAGGGAGAAGCAGACTCTCCGCTGAGCACAGAGCCCACCATGGGGCTTGATCCTGGGACTCCAGGATCATGACCTGAGCCAAAGGCAGACGCTTAACCAACTGAGCCACCTGGGTGCCCCTAAATAAATAAAATCTTATTTAAAAAAAAGTGGCAAGCACATTCCTGGGAATCTGACATCTTCTTTCATTTAATCCTCATAACTCAAAGAGGTAGACATGACTAACTTCTATTTTTAGAGGAGGCATCTGAAACCCAGAGATTAGAAAATTCACAAAATATAAAGCTAGTAAATAAAAGAGCTAAGATTTAAACCGGGCTCTGTGCTCTCAGCCTGTATGCGGATCTGCTTCCGTCCTTCCGAGGCTAGAGGTAGCCCGACGAGTCCTGAAGCCTCCTGATGATATCCTCATGGCTAAGCTGTGAAATTTTTTTCCTTATGCCGCTTGCTTATGCATTATCATGCAGCTCGTTAATGGGATTGTTTTCAAAGCTAACTGATTTTACATTATCATTCCAGTTATTAATAAAACTTTTACTATGCATAAAATTTTGCTTAGGAAGCACTTTGTAAACATTTTAACCAATTAGACCAGGTAAACACCATCAAGATAGAGGGTCTCCTTCTTAACTAACAGATTAGCTGCAAAGGTAAGTGACTTCCTAAAGCCAGAAGGAAAGCTGCAATAAAAAGTTCAGCTGAGCTCCTATGTGTCTGCTCCCCACTCTGGTGGTGCTGTTCCCAGCTCTCATATATCCTAATTATCATGTTCACTCATTCCTGGCTCTAAGTGAATTTCTCTTGGAAAAATAGATGCATTCTAATATCATATCCGGCATTATTAGCATGGACTATTAAGGAAAATGTTATTTGTAAATGGCAAAAATTGACATTAAACAGAAACACACACATAGTGAATAAGAGTATTTTAAAAAGGAGAACAGCCCTTCTTCACCTTTGCTCCAAGTGGTGACTTTGTTTTTGAAATTTGCTTTCATTGTCTTCTTGTGCTCTGGGCTGTGTTGTCTGTCCCTGCCCCCCCTCCCAATCCCGCTCCCATTCGAGACTGTCACTGGAAATAACAGCCTAAAGAGTTTGGGAGTCTCTTTGGACTCCTTCAACATACTTCAATCCCTGTTTTCTCATTAGAACATTCATACTTTTGTGCCTCAGTGGGAATGATCAATTATTTCAATGTCGGTAGTGGTAATATTACCCCTAAGATTTAGCAATTTTCAAAGATCTTTTAACTTAATTAGAGGCATTTGTTATAAATTGAATTAAATCTGTTAAAAGTGCAACGTGTTATATTAAAAGTATAATACCCAAATTGGCCAAGGAGACACAATTTTAGGGGGGAAAATCTAGTTTAAAAATGCTAACATCAAGATAAACTTGTGAAATTTTCTTTTTCATAAAGTTTTGTAAAAGTTGAAAGAATGGAGAACAATTTTAGCCAGAACATTTTGGTGAAATCTGTATACGTACAGATACGTTTGTGAACGTATTTTTTCCCAAATACTTGAAACAATGAAAAACCAATATCAGATTTGAGCATTTTAATAACTTTGGTAAAAAAAAAATAAAACTGATACTGATATCATTTATAAGCTATATATATATATATATATATATATCAATCCAGTAATCGGCAAATGATAATAGTATTTTAGTAATTCATTTTTTGATTGAGGTATAATTGACACATAATATTATTTTCAGGTGTGCAACATGGTGATTTGATACTTGTGTATATTCTAAAATGATCAGCAGAGGGGCGCCTGGGTGGCATAGCGGTTAAGCGTCTGCCTTCGGCTCAGGGCGTGATCCCGGCCATATGGGATCGAGCCCCACATCAGGCTCCTACGCTATGAGCCTGCTTCTTTCTCTCCCACTCCCCTTGCTTGTGCTCCCTCTCTCGCTGGCTGTCTCTATCTCTGTCGAATAAATAAATAAATAAAATCTTTAAATAAATAAATAAATAAATAAAATGATAAGCAGAGTAAGTCTTGTTACCATCTGCTGCTGTACAAAGTTAATTCTTTTTCTCTTGTGATAAGCACTTAAGATTTACTCTCTTGACAACTTTCACATATGCATTACAATATTACTAACCATGGTCACCATGCTGTACGTTACATCCCCAGGACTTGTTTATTCTATAGCTGGAAGTTTATATGTCTGGATGCCCTTCACTCATTTTGTGCATCTCCCCAACCCCCTCCCTCTGTAATAATTCCTTTTTGATTAATTATCTCTCTTTCCAAATAACTGTTCCCTTATCTTGGCATTTGCTTTTAAACATGGTATCATAGTGAACTTGCCCAAGAGTCCCTGCCAGCCAAATCATTTAATAATATACTGCTGTGAATGTATCAGCCTTTGCTCAGCTGCCATTTAGAGAGTTTTAAGGGTGCTTTTCTGATTTTTTTTAAAGATTTTATTTATTTGACAGAGAGAGAGAGAGTACAAGCAGGGGGAGTGGCAGGGAGAGGGAAAGGGAGAAGCAAACTCCCCACTGAGCAGGGAGCCTGATGTAGGGCTAGATCCCATGACCTGAGCCGAAGGCAGACGCTTACCCAACTGAGCCACCCAGGCGCCCTGGTTTTCTGATTCCTTAAGCACCAACAATTAGGTTGCAATGGATTGTATGAAATGGTAAATTAAAGGTCCAGGCCAACTGAGTGAAGCAGATCGTGCTTTTTACTTTAACCATTTAGAAAACTCCACATTTAAAAAAATATTCATTTAACAAATACTCCTTTTTAAGCACCTACTGTGCACAGGGCACAAGACAGTTCCTGCCTTCATAGAGTTAAGAGCCTCACTAACACATTAATATTAATATCAGATTGCATTTTCACTGAGTTGTGGTATAGCTTCTGGGTATGTGAGTTGCGAATCTCTTTCCTGCCAGCCCCATCAGCGCACATGAACTCACCCACGTGAATGGTGGAAATACACAGGTTTCGGTATCAGACTAACATTAGGTTCAAATCTAGTTGCTTGTCTTGTTCTGTATGATCTAAAGCAAGGAATTTGAACTTTCTCACGTCTCATTTCCTCATCTGTAAAATGTGTGTAGAAACACCTGTCCTCCAAAGTGGCCCTGTAAATTAAATACAATATACACATATTACATAGTGTGTTCAACAGAAGAGCTGCTATTATTACATTAGTTATTACTGCCTATGCCAAAAATTCTCACTTACCTTAAAAACTCTTTTCCATAAACTACTTTTCAGGGAAGTGAATAAAGGACGGTTTTATCTACACTAAGTGGGTTTGCAGCTGTAAACCAGCATATGGGAAAAGAATTTCTTCAACAGTGCTGGAGTTTATGTTGTTCAAGGTCATGATAGCTGATTCCATTCAAAGAGAAGGTTTTTATTAATCCTAGGGACTAGCATTTGTATAATTTTTTTTTCAGTTTTCACATCATTTCCACATGCTGGATATTGACAATGGGTCTCAACCATTCAAATGGCTTCTTATTACCATGTTGGTGACTTCAAACTGTTTTCCAGTTCTGATATGTCTTGAACCCCATTTCCGTCAGGACAACAGACTATTGGGCAAATTCTCTTGGATTTACCGTGAGCATTTCCATATGCAGGTCAATATGAGCTTATTGTTTTCCTCATTTCTCCCTCTTCCTCACAAATGCCTTTTTCTATTATGTTCATCCACTCTCTGGATGAGCCACCTGAGCCAGAAACTTTGGAAGCATTTTTGATTCTTTTCTTGGAGTTCCCCTATTCAAACAGTCTCCAAGTCCTGTTCACTTTGGTCAAATATCTCTCAAATCCATCTGTTTATCCCTGTCCTGCCACCGCCCCCCCATTCTCTTTTCCTCTGCAGGGCTCCTGTTGGCATTTGGGGGTGTTATGGGTTTAATTGTATTCTCTCAGTTGTAGGCCTCAGAATCTCAGAATGTGGTCTTATCTAGAAACAGGGTCATTGCAAATGTAAGCTAAGATGAGGTAATATTGGAGTAGAGTGGGCCTTTAATCCAATATGGCTGGTGTCTTTATTTGTAAAGACACAGACACACAAAGGGAAGACAGCCATGGAAAAGTGGAGGCAGAGATTGGATTTTTGCTGCCACTAGTCAAGGAATGCTTGAGGCCACCAGAACCTGGAAGAGGCATGGAGAATCTTTCCTCCTCCACCCTGCCCCCACCATCACCTGGAAACATCAGAGAAAGCATGGCCTTACCAACACCTTGATTTAGAATGTTTAATTTCTGTAATTAATTAATTAATTAATTAATTTGAAGATTCTATTTATTTATTTGTCAGAGACAGAGAGAGAGAGTGCACACAAGCAGGGGGAGCAGCAGGCAGAAGGAGAAGCAGGCTCCCTGCTGAGCAAGGATCCCAATGTGGGACTTGATCCCAGGACCCTGGGATCATGACCTGAGCCAAGGCAGCTGCTAACTGAGCCCCTCCCCCCCCCGGCATCCCCATTTCTGTCATTTATAATCACCCAGTTTGCAGTTATAGCGGCCCTAGGGAACTCATACAGGGGGCAAGAGATATCTTCATCATTTGAGACTCTCAACTTCAGGAAGCTCAGTGCCTTTGCCACCCCTCCTGTTATCATGACAACAAAGAACATCCTTGTCATATTTCTGGAAGCTCTACACTTCTGCTCATAGTTGAGCAACACTAGTCGGTCATCATCCAAATTGTAATCCGTTCTCCCTTTTGGTCTGGACCCAACCCAAACTGTTTCCCCCCTGTAGCCAGAGCGGTGTCTCTAAAACACATACATGGCAACCTCCCTCCCCCATGTCCTACCCACTAAAATAATCCATGGGCTACTGAGAGTGGCAGGATGGGTCCAGACACCGCAGTACGGCATCCACTGGCTCCTTTCGCTTCTGTAACTGTCTTCACCTATTTGGACTTTCCCCATCCAATTCAACATATTTTCAGTTTTAGAAATGGAACTCTAGGGGCTCCTGGGTGGCTCAGTCGTTAAGCGTCTGCCTTTGGCTCAGGGCGTGATCCCAGAGTCCTGGGATTGAGCCCCACATCAGGCTCCTGATCCACTGGGAGCCTGCTTCTTCCTCTCCCACTCTCCCTGCTTCTGTTCCCTCTCTCGCTGGCTGTCTCTCTCTCTGTCAAATAAATAAATAAAATCTTAAAAAAAAAAAAAGAAATGGAGCTCTATGCTTTGGAGAATGGCATCTGTGATGGCATGCCCTCCGGCCTTTTCCATGTACTCTCTCCTCTCATTTGTCTAATTCCTCTTTACCTCACAGGTCTCAGGAGGGAAGTCTTCCTTAGCCCAGGCTGAGATAGGTGTCCATCCTGTGTTCTCTCATAGCATTCTGGATGTCGCTGTAACACTTCCTACCCTGGATTTTATCCCCGGATTTTATTTGTCTTTTCACTCATCTGTCTCTACCAACAGAATGACATTTCTGTGGGTGAGTGACAATGTTGCTCATCTGTGAAAATCCAGATCCATCTATATTAGTATGCTATTGCCGCTTTCCCACATTACCACAAGCTTGTGGCTTGAGCAACCCAAGTTTATGATTTTGCAGTTCTAGAGGTCAGAAGTCTGCAATGGGTCTCACTGGGCTAAAATTAGGTATCAACTGAACTACATTTTTTTCTGTTTTCTAGGGAGAATGTTTCCTTCCTTGTTCCAGCTCCTAGACACTGGCCTCATCCCTTGCCTCCTGGCTCCCTTCCTCCATCTGCAAAGCCAACAAATTTGGGCCAGGTCTTTCTCACGCTGCCATTCTTCTGGCTCTCCTTCTGGTTGCCTCCCTGTGTCTTCTGCTTCCCGGTTTCACTTTTTAAGGACCCTTATGAATTCATTGGGCCCACCCAAATAATCCCTAATAATCTCTCTAGTTTAAACGCCATCGCTTAGCAAACTTAATTCCATCTCCCACCTTAATTGCCCTTTGCCATATAATTTAGCATAATCACCCATTACAGGGATTAGGGTGTGGACACATCTGGGGGGAGGCCATTTTCCTGCTGACTACATCATGACGGGTCCTGATATATGCATTCATAGAATGATGATCTGGTGAATGAGTGAGCTGTGTCCCATTAAACCAGCTTCCACGAAGGAAGAAACCTTCTCTTCTTTTAGGTTTCAAATAAAGGGGCTCACTTTCAAACGGCCTAGAGTTCCTTGTCTTGCTACACTGATAGAGAGTTCCTCATGGCAAATCAGCGGACAGGATTTAGAAAACTCTTACTAGTTGAGCCAACTTGGGCAAATCGCTTAACTTACTGGGACTTTACTACAGCTTCTGCGAAAGTCTGAGGGACTATGACGAGGCCTTCTCTACCATTAACACGGTGTGACCTATCCATGTTTCTTTGGTACCTTCATTAGAATGACTCCCTGAAATGCTGACTATTAAGCCTTAGGAAAAGAGTCACAGTCACTGAGGATTCCATGTCCCAAAACTTGATGAATGGAACATGATGAAAAGAGAAATGAGAAATACTCGAATAAAGGAATTACACAAAAATTAAAATTTTTTTTTAAAAACTTGATTTAAAAAATGTTACATTTAGAGTATAGCTAGTTATATCAGAAAAAGGGAATACGGAAATTTTAGTGCCATTTATAGATAGTGTCTTTTTAAAAGGATTCTTATGCACAGCTGATGAATGATGGGTTTTGGCTGTCTACAAATCCCCAAGGACTCCTGTTCACAGTGGAAGAGAGTTTAAGAATGCATTCCATGCTTTTTTTTTTTTTCAAAGCAATTTTGGTCTTTTTTTTTTTATTATTACACTGATGGATCATAGAAATCTTGTTTGATATCGGGTCTCTATAAGGACTGGGCATGGAAGGGGGATATATGTGTGTCATATGAAATGTGGCTGAAGTTCAGAGAAATAGGTTTCATTTAATAGCTGAATACTGGATGACCTGACCATTCTTCTCAGCCTCTGGCAGCTCACCCCGTGCGCGATAGAGGAGTCGCCAGCATGAACTGAGGAGTAGCTGCTGGCCTCAATGTGATTTTGCAGTGATCTGTGTGCTCTATGGCTTCCTTCATAACCAACAAATCAATTCCCACTATACGTATTACACACCCCAGTGGCAGAGGCCATTTATTATCCTTTTGATGGTCATACTCTTTGTACATAACCAAGAAGGATTACAGAGGAAGGAGAGAACAGTGGAAATGTGGATGAAGGTATTGTGCAATGGCACTGCATTTTATAATGTGCCCTACATGTATACAAGAATAAGAGAGACGCTTGCTTTCAAGAAAATTTCGAAACGTGGATGCAAAATTTTCTTTTGAATGAAATGTGTTTTGAGAACAATATATGGAAGGATAGCTGTGGATGTAAATTCTCTGTCAATATCCATTTGGATTTCAGGTACAAATTCAAAATGATTAAGAAGAAAGGACTGTCACTGTCATACGGGGATTTTTTGTAAGGTGCTCCTTGATGAGTTTTGTTCACCTAACAAGCTTGTTGATACTTGCTTTTTTTTGCCATCATCTGGCATCAACTAATTCCCGTATTCATTTCTAACTTTGCAGTGTATAATTTTTCAAACTCTAATTGATTGATTCCGGGTCTTTCCTAATTATTGCGATCCAGATATTATAGTTACCACTGTTAAACAAACAAGTAAAACCTAATACTGAATTGTGTTAACTAGGTACAAATTGAGTATTTTGAATTCAATATAAATGGTACACAGTGAAATTTTAGTGTTATTTCTCCTAACTCAAATGCCCCACCAACAAATACGTGTGTCTGAATGTGGGTGGGAAATATTTATCAGTGTAACTAATGACAAAAGTATGACTTTACAGTGGGTTCTGTGCATAAACATTTAAACTGCTTAGTCATTTATATCAAAGGTTATGAAAAGAACAGTGGAAATTTCCAAATGTCAAATAAGCTACTGTCTCTTCTGTTTTGCATCATTTGAGATTTTCTGGGTTTTTGCAAACAACACAATGCCAAATCTGTATTTGATTTTCTCTTCTCTTTGAAGAGGCAAAGCAGCAACAAAATAATTAGCTGAAGAGGAGCATGCATAGAATATCTTGCTTGACCAGCGTAGAAAGTTCTGGGTTTCATTTCCCATGATGATAAATGTAGTAAGGTATCCTGGAATGCTTCTGTGAGGGCTCTATTACCATTGGTAAACCAAAACCTCTCAGGGGCCTGTTTCCTGTTTAGCTGTTCCTCGTTTGTGTAATTGAAATTCACGCTCAGTACAGACGGCACGTCGATGCGTGAGACGATGCCGTACACCTTCATGGCAAAATACACGCAAGAACAGCAAAAAGGAGCTGTCAGTGTCAAGTTCAGGGCCTCGTTAGTCCCGCGCAGACCAAAAGGCTAAAGTCATGGATTGGAATTCTAAGGACAATACGGGTTTTCTTTTACTTTCTGTTGTTGTCAGTTTCTCTTTTTTTCTTCTCTGCAAAGACTCTTGTTTCTATTTATTATTTATCTTCTCCTTTTCATGGTGCAATTATCATCATAGTTAGTGTTCAGGGAGGTGAGCTTTTGTATACACAATCTTTTGAATCTGTCTATGAATTTCATTTCTGTGATGTTCTCACGCTGCCTCGACTTGCTGTGGTTTATCACTGTCGCTGAGCTACTTCTGATCCTACCAGCTTCTCTTCGGGCAAGATGCTTTTAATCAGGACCATTTTTGGTTGAGGAATTTACTCACTTATTCTAGAGTGTTTTTCCGGAATAGCATCAGACACGCTAATCCAGGACTTGGAGCCTAGTTATAGTAAAGATCGATCACTGATTTAACAAAACCGACATTTTGCCAAGCTGGTGATGGTATATACTGATCACACTGACCGTTTGAACGAAGCAACGTATGCATATCCTGTTTCTACCTCTTTAAAAATAAAAGGAACCATATCGTCTCCTACATTTTTTGGGCTCGATGGAAGGCCAGCCTATTTCAAAGTAGTTCTGGTAAATATGGGAAGAGGGCCAAGCAGTGAAGATTGAGTGTTTGTTATTTTGTGATGGTAGCTAGGATTCGCGCTGTTCAAAGTGTTTCACAGCTCTTAACCCAGTCGTCATACTGACTCTGGGCTGTGGGTACTGTTATCATCCCCCCTTTCCATATGAGCAAAGGAAGGCATTGAAAGGAATTCTGTGTAGAGAGGCACAGTCCAGAGCTTGTACTTTTAGTCACTAAGCTATGGGAACCCTACTGTATATTCCCTGCACATATCCTTGAGATTGGATGGGGAACGAGTTTTGCCTCTGACCTATTTCCAGATACTTCTTCCTCTTCTTTCCGGCAAAAACTCTAATTTTAGAAACTTTGAAAACATCTCTTGATCCCAATACCAAACAGAGAGAGGAAACCCGACCCAAATCAGAACACCCTGCTTGTAATTATTTTATGTTTAGTTTCAACAGAATGTCAATATTGTGTTAAGGAATAAGAAAACTTTGAAGTTTCAAATTCTCATTCGCCTATTTTCAATGATATATTAGTAATTCATTTCAATTTTTTTAAATAAAATAGTTAACTTTTAACAAGGTATATGCAAATAACAAAATCTAATTTTAATAAAGGTCATTGTGGGTAGGTGAAACAAACAGGAATATATTATGGATTTTAAGGATTTTTAAAAATAGGTTTATTATTTATAATAATTTCCATATTTCTTTTAAAATTTCTTATTATGGTAAAATACACATAACATAAAATTTATCATCTTAACCATTTTTAAATATATAGTTCAGCAATGTTAAGTACATTCACATCATTGTGCAACCAATCTCCACAGCTTTTTCATCTTGCAAAACTGAAATTTTGTACCATTAAACCCCTTCCCACTCTGACCCTGGTAAACTTGTGATTTTGACTATTTTAGATACTGCATATATGTGGAATCATATGATATCTGTTCTTATATCACTGGCTTAATTCATTTAGCGTAATGTCCTCTAGGTTCATACATGTCACAGCAGGTGTCAGGTCTTTCCTTTTGGGATGCATGGGTGGCTGTCAGTTAAGCGTCTGCCTTCGGCTCAGGTCATGATCCCAGCGTCCTGGAATCGAGTCCCTCATTTGGCTCTCTGCTCTGCCAGGAGCCTGCTTCTCCCTCTGCCTGCTGCTCCCCCTGCGTGTGCTTGAACTTTCTTCTGTCAAATAAATAAATAACATCTTAGGGGCGCCTGGGTGGCTCAGTCGTTAAGCGTCTGCCTTTGGCTCAGGGCGTGATCCCAGAGTCCTGGGATTGAGCCCCACATCAGGCTCCTCCGCTGGGAGCCTGCTTCTTCCTCTCCCACTCCCCCTGCTTGTGTTCCCTCTCTCCCTGGCTGTCTCTCTCTCTCTGTCAAATAAATAAATAAAATCTTGAAAAATAAATAAGTAAATAAATAAATAAATAACATCTTAAAAAAAAAAGAAGTTCCTTTCATTTTAAGGCTGAATAATATTTCATTTGATGGACAATTAGGTTGCTTCTACCTTTTGGCTCTTGTGACTAATGCTGCTATGAACATAGGTGTACAAATATCGAGATTCAGCTTTGAATTCTTTTGGATATATTTCCAGAAGGAGTATTGCTGGATCATATGGTAGTTCTGTATTTTATTTTGTTTTATTCTATTTTATTTTATTTATTTTTTTAGAGAGAGAGAGAGAGATACATGGGGGTGGCAGAGGAGGAGGGGAAGAAGCAGAGCGGAGGAAGAGAGAGCATCTCAAGCAGGCGCCTTGCCCAGCACTGAGCCTGACCAGGCGTTAGACCCAACGACCCTGAGAATATGACCTGAGCTGAGATCAAGAGTTGGACACTCAACCTAGCCAGCCACCCAGGTGCCCCATGGTAGTTCTATTTTTAATTTCTTGAGAACCTGCCATTCTGCGTCCCACAGCAATTGCACCAATTTACATTCCTACCAGTAACGTACAAGAGTTCCTATTTTTCCATATCCTTATTGGCGCTTATTAATTTCTGGCTTTCTTTTGTTTTCTTTCTTTTTTTCTTTCTTTCTTTCTTTCTTTCTTTCTTTCTTTCTTTCTTTCTTTCTTTTTCTTTTTTTCTTCTTTGGACAGTCGTCATCCTAACAGATGTGAAGAGATACCTCCTTTTGATTTTGTTTTCCATTTCCATTTCATGCCTCTTTCCGCGGTCCCTTCTAGTCCTCCATTATAGCAAAAAGAAACGTAAGTAATCTGAGTCCAAGTATTTAAGAAATAATTTCATTCCATTTCACTTGCACAATGTCTTTATTATGGTTTCAAAACATTTTACTGCTGGTTGGATACCTTAAGCTCCAAATTCACGATTGCTTTCTTTGTAGCTGTTCTTCCGCTGCCCGTGGTACAGGATCTGCAGGATTCCTCAAGCATCTCCATTTTGTGCGGGTGTCCGTGTTTTCAGCACTTCAGCTGGCTGAGTGGCGAAGCCAGGGCTTCTGGTACATTATCCTGCTGACGGCTTCCCTCTGGTTCTTGAGGCTCTACCTGCATTACCTTAGCCAGTGGCTTTTCCTCCAGGCCATTTCAATCCCCGTTACAAAGTGAGTGCTTTCCCCTGCAAGTCAAAGGGATGCATTTTCATCTTGATCGGCCAAATGAAAGTGCAAAACTCCTCTCCGTCCATTTACTGGACGACCTAAAATGTGGGTATGATTTGAAGAGACAAAAATGTCTTTATCTGAGAGCAAGAACGTCGATTACAGTTATAGTCTCATCTTATGGGCCTGTATATACAAATATATAACTGGCACATCAATATTTATTTAAAATTTAGCAGATTCAAATATGTTCTACTATCTGAGCAGAATCCAAAAAGGAATTTAGCAACTGTATTTTATTCTGTTTTGATTTTATCAGAGTGACTCAGGCTGAAGGTATTTTAGAAGTAATGTAAGTATGATTTATCACCTATACTCAGGGAGGCAAAGATTGCTTCTTCTGCAAAATGATTGAATTCAAACAATTACCAAACTCAAGCCCAGACAGCTTTCTGGGCCATTATACTCTGGAAAAAGATGACACTTTGCAGGTTATCTCTCCATAAACATGGTTCCATAGACACTGTAGGTGGACAAACAGATAGAAATCAATACAAGTAAAATTCATTTTCTCAAATGTAGATGTTCCAGATAAAAATAAAGATGTGTGTAGATTTTCAATTAAGAAGATTGCAAACAACTTTAAGCCACCATGAAAAAGAAATGTGTATATATTATATATATACACACATACAGTTTTTAACCATGCTTGGAAATTAAATCACAGATACATAAATGCCTTGGAATATGCACATTTGCCTACACTAAATTACTGTATCTTCAAGGGAGAATTTTTACATGGATATTATATTTCTTCCCTTCTTCCTTCCTCTCTTTCTCTCTCTTTCTCTTTTTTCTTTCTTTTGGGTGAGGGATTCCAAACAGAAAGGACAGATAATCCTATGTTTGAGCTAGTTGCTTTTTGCTAACTGCTCTTTTACTTCTTCAATTAAAAAAAAGAAAGCCCTACTTTTATTGGTTGTTAATAAAATGGAACTGCAAGAAAAATACCTTGGCAGCCCAGCTTGTCTGATTTCACAAGCATCAGAAGACCTAAGCTAGGCTAGGATATCTCGTTGGCCGTTGTCTAGATCTGCAGGCTCCAATCCTGTATTAGCTCCGTGTCACACTGGAGTCATGAGACATGACAGTCACTACAGCGACTGTGAGGATTTCTTCTGCTCTGACTCTATGTTAGGTCCTCTGCTACTAAATGTACACACATTACTTCATTTGACATTCGCAACGGCATAAGAACAATGCACAAAACTTCCTTCAAAGCAAAGGTCAGGAAGTGGATAAAATGAAGAACTTTTTTTAGTAGAGAGCTGGCAAAGAGGGTACACGAGCAGAATGACAAAGGCTGAAATAAAGGGGAGGGAGAACTTAGAGCACAATAAAGTCTCACTTTGCTGTAGAAAGAGGGTGCCAACACCTAGGTCAGGGAAGCTTGAATGACTGGGCTCACCTTGGCTTTGACCCTTCAGTTTTAAGTTTGTGTCAAGTTGTCCCTTTCCAAACAGCTAAGAGATACGATATTTTTGTTGGTAGCAGAGCAGTGTTGTTCTGTATTTGAGGGTTTATCCAGAGGAATCGCAGCAAAATTAATCAGATATGTTAAAACTCAGAAGAATGATTACACTAGTTTATATTTCTGGCTTCTGATAGAGGTTGACCCATTACTAAGTCCAATGGTATATTTTATATTCCACATAGCCTACCTGTGAGTATGTGTTATCTGCAGGGCGGTTCTTGGAGGATACTCTGCTCAGTGGATAGAATCATTATTCTTTCTGTGGTTGCCTATGACACAAGAACAATGGCCAAGATAGAATTTGCTTTTTACTAGGACATGAGCTCTCGTGGTGGTCCTATGGGGCTGGGAAAAGATGAAGCCTTCTGACACCCGATTTGGGGGTAGTGTTAAGTGTCACTTTTTCTATATGAAAAAAAGAAAGCATATTATTTAAAAATTATATTGTATACCTGGCATCTTGTATAGTTTCCCTTGTTTACACATATGTGGTTGCTCTGTTTTCCCACAGATTCCATTTTTCCCCTTTCACGGTTGAGCTTTGCTACCCAACTTCCTCACTTCAAATCAGAGAAGAGTTGCTTGTGGTTGTGGTGGGACCTTTAGTGCTGAATGCAGCGATACTTCCCTTGGTTCTGATCAGATGGGGCTGTCAGCTACTGTTTGCCTCCTGCCCTGACGTCTTGTCAAAGTTAATCATTACCATGGGACTATGGACAGTTCTAGACCCACTGGCGGTGTTTCTAGTGGATACTATCCTGGGGGTAAGTCAAGTAAAATAATTGGGATATGAGTTCTTGACACAGAATTTAGCTTGAGTGCATGAATCAGTTGACATGGGAAGTTTCAGTAATCATGAACAATTCAATATTTATCTTAAATTGAAGCTAGTAAGTTTTTCTTCATCATAAAAATGGTGGATGTCTATTATAATCAATTGAAGTGTTTTTAACTGTCTTAGATGAACAGTTGCAGAATAAACAGGAAATAATGTCGGCAATCAAATTCAAACTAATTCGTGCATTTTCACAATTATTACAGAGAAGTTTTATTTGGTAACTTTTTGTTGGTGACTCATTTTTGGTAGGAAGGATTTTCACAGCCAAACTTTATTTAAAAATTAATCATATAGTAGTTCCTTCAACTGGTCAGTTTACTTATTTGCCTTGTGATCTAATACTATTTTATAATAAATATATTCAAGAAGAAGTAGAGCTTTTTAAACAATTCTAAGTAATAAATAGAATTACTTAGGCATTTATTTTTACTTTTGTGGTGCTCATGAAATGAAAGTAAATCTGAATTTTAACTAAATTTTTATACTGTAGATCTGGCTATGAAATATAGCCCCAAGCAAGAGAGGAGATGGATACTATAAATAAATCAATGTGATCGAACAGTCATTTATAAAATTATCTTAACTGATCAAGTACTATTCCATAACTTTATGGTATATTTCTCCTTTTAAGAAGAAACAGAAAAGTTTTACAATTGCTTTACATGTGTTGAGACTATATCCATCGTGTCAAACAGATCACAGAGGTGGGGCATTTTGATGGACTCTCCTTGTTAACGGTGTTTGAAATGTGCTTTTAGAACTAAAGACAACTTGCTGTTCAGAGTGAATGGTGAAGATAAGGCCCCGGGTGCTGTGGTAGGCAGCTAGGTTGGGCAAAGCCAGTCCCTGTTTTATTTCTACATCGCAGGCTGCACTCTGCCACACCGGGGTCCCTCCGACTTTCCTGGGCTTACTCCTCACCTGGGGATCTTATTAAAATACAAATTATGAGTCAGCAGCTGGGGGATCTGAGATTCTGCATTTTAACAGATTCCTAGGTGATGCCAAAGATGGTGGTCTGCGCACCGGACTGCGCTGTGACAAGGTTCTAGGTGCTTTATTCTCCCTTTCCTTTGTTTGCTCAGGGTTCCTGGGGTGTTCTCAACACGACTTGGAGCCCAGATGCACTGAGTCCATTAAAGGCCTGTTAGGCTTTGTGTGAGGGTTCTGACGGCTTACTTCTGAGTGGCATTACCTCTGCTAGAGATGTTTAGAACCTGCAGATGAATGCGATAGTTGACCCTGCAACCATATAGATCATTCAACATTATTAAAATGAATTAAAAGCAGTGCACATGGAGCCTACCAATGTATCTAGTTTCTACTCCTACTGCTGAGGGTTGAGGGAAGAGCCAGGCGCCAAGGAAAGTTGATCAGCATTCGGAAGGCTGAGGTGTTTCCATATCCTAGCCTGCAGCGACCCTCTGAAGTCTCGATACCATTGAACACCTTGATGACAGGTCGGAAGTGGTTGTGTTTTCAACCCCATCTCTTAAGTTTTTTTTTCCCCTGATCATTAGCTGAATTCTGATTCCTAGTGGATTGAACTGGAGTCAACTGGATGTTGTCCACATTCCAACTTCCCTCAGACTTCTGTTAGCGAGGGGGAGAGCATGCCATCAAGGTTGGTTTAGCAGGAGGTGTGGAGAGGAAAGCTGTTTGCATTCCTCTGGGATCATATTCCATGGCATCTCCCAATTTCTCCCAGAGGCCTGATGGGCATGTTGAGCAGATGGGGTCCAGTGTGAGCCTATCGCAACAGCACAGGTGAAGCCATTTGGGAGGGACAAGCAGCTCTGTCTGTCATCTTCTGAGATCTCATCATAGGGAATGTCTGCAGCCCTCCTGGAATGGCTCTCCTTATTCCAATCAGGTCCTCTAGAGAGATTAATAGCTGAATGGTCCACTGTATCAAAGGCGGCTGACAAAATGAGCCGTCTAAATTTACTCTGGGGCCTCTGATGTAATCTACAGGAAAGTAGCCTCCAGCAGGGCCATCTCAGCACCCGTTCAGAGGTCTGTAACCTGATGGAAGCTGACTTGGATTCTAATAGATGAGTGTAGCACCCATATCTTTCTCCACTTGGAAAGAAAAGCTGAAGGCTAGTTCCCAACCTGCACAATTATTGACTCTCCAGTTAGAATCCATCAGGCTTCATTGCAGATGACATCTAATTTTGCTGTCTTTAAAAAACCTTTAAAGCTGCAGATAATCCGCAGAGCGGCAGCCTTGGAGTCCACACATGGGCACGCCCATTCATTAAATCAAAATTCACATTTTAACATGCTCTCCAGTGACTCTGTGCATCAAGTTTGAGAAGGTCTGCTCCGAAGCAGTGGTTCTCAAAGTGAGGCCACTGGATGAACAGCATCAGCCTCACCAAGGAACTTAATTGCACTGCAAATTGAAATGCAAAATCCAGGCCCCGCATCAAATCTATGGAGTCAAAAACTCTGGGAAGGAGCCCAGCCTCTGAGAAGGGGCTATTGTGTTTTAACAAGCCTTCCAGATGATTCGCATGCTCGTTAAATTTAGTGAACTACTGCTCCACATGGGATCATAGTTATCATAGATTGAATGTCCCTCATGGGATTCAACTTGCCTGGGTTCATACTTGCAGTTCTTTCAGCACTTCCTTTCAGCAGAGAAAGCCAGGGAGCACCTGTATTTCGTCCTGATCAGCCAGCCAAGAGAGAGGCGAACTTATTTTACTGATACATTTTGTTCTGGATTCTCTCTCTCTCTCTCTCTCTCTCTTTTTAATGGCAATCTAAAAAGAGATGTGGCAGATGGAATGGTTTGAGGCTGATGCATTGAGTGGCTGTTGATGTTACTAATAACATTTCGTTAGTCTCTCAGTTTGCTGGCTCAGAGGTTGGCAATGCATTTCCGGACCCCCGTTGATGATACAACAGTTCCACTGAGCTCATAAATTCTTTCTCTGCCTGAACCCCAATCTAGATAAGAAGTAGAGGAAGGATTTGCTATTGAATGGTTTAATTGATCAGCATGTATTTATTGATTATATACTCTCTGCACAGGATTTTAAAAGAAACAGAGTAAGAATGGCATTGTTTCTCCCCTCAATATAAATAGATAAGAATAACACATAAGAGCAAAGATCAAACGAAGGTAGAATACAAGTGTCTTCATTCAGCAAATCATTCTTGAAAATCCATTAGAAGTGATCACAGATTAATAGAAAGAGCATAGACTTGGAGTCGGGGGAAGTGGGTTCTGGTCTCAGCGCTGCCATTTGTTAGCTGTATGACATTGGCTAAGTCAGTCTTTAACTTCTTCATATGTATCACAAAAAAGTAATAATACATACAGATAGTAACACGTACCTTACTCATTTCACAGTGTTGCTGGAACAAACAATTGAAATACATTGAAAAATCTAAGGTTCCATACATATAAGCTGAAAGGAACAAGGATGAGGGTTATAATGAAGTGAAATTACACTTTGTGTACAATATAGGATGTAATAGCCATTGCCCGTGATCCAGGCAGGAACTTACAGTCTACTTGGAGAATTACATACGCAAAGATGAAGTATAGGCAGTGTGTGATGAATGCCATCCGGTAGGC
Organism: Ursus arctos; assembly: GCF_023065955.2. Lineage (NCBI taxonomy): Eukaryota > Metazoa > Chordata > Mammalia > Carnivora > Ursidae > Ursus > Ursus arctos. The sequence goes on along the minus strand of NW_026622997.1, from coordinate 14,025,389 downwards.
GTATCACTCGTTCCCTTATATCCATTTGTTCAAATGACACTGTTTCTGATCGCACTATTTAATGAAACACCTCCATCCCTCCTGTACTTTTTTCTGCCTCATGTTTTTTTTTTCAAAATGCCATTTTCCAATATACCATATTTGTTACTTAATCTTACTTACACGCTTCTCCCCCACCCCCATCCCAACTGAAATGTAAACTCCAAGAATGTAGGGCTTTTGTCTAATTTTATTCACTCTTCTATCTTTGGAGCTTAATGACACATGGTGGCCATTCGCAACAATGTGTGAGGGCCAAATGAAGATTAGCATCTATTGATTAGATTATGTTCCTGGCATCATATATATACCATTTTTAGTGTGTTTCATCAGTGAATCCCGCAACTGTTTCTTTACCTTTAAGAAATAGGGGAAGATCTAGAATAGGAGAATGGATGACAACCCTTACAGATCTTCTGCCTGAGGTCCAAGTGACAGATTCATATTCTGCAAGGTAGACCTATTAACAAGTACAGAATATAAATACAGGAACTTTGGTGCAGTGGGGAAAGAAACATCAGTTGAGAGTCAGAATATCTGACTACTAGTCATTGTCCAAATGTTAAAGGATATTCTGATGTAGGGAAAATACAGATTAACCTCTCTGAGCTTCTGTTTTTATTTGTACATATATGATATGGATTAGTTCTGAACATGTCCATTTAAGCTATACTTACATAATTGTCAGTTTAAAAAGTACAGAAATTCTTCCTTCTTTCTTATACTGAAAAAAATATACTTTATTTACATTTATATTGCATATCACGTCCACCTGATACCATAAGAGTCATAATTATAGAACATTAATATTTTGTAAAACTCAAAGGTCAAAGATGTCAAATGAGAACGTTCTAGGTCCGTAGCATTTAATCTTTGTTTTTAAAGACCTCATTGCCTTGTATTTATTTCTAACTCAATATAGAATATGTTGTTCCTTGTCTAAAAGAAGGACTTACTGTTAAATTAACCTAATGTAAACTTTAGTTTTCAAGCTCACATTAAATAGCCTGATAACTTTTTTATAAGTTTCTAAAATAAGCCATCTATTTTATGCACTGCACAAATTAAATTCCTTTCAAATCTGCTTCAGAGAGAAAGGGATCTTTCCACCATCATATTTAATTTCTTCATATCTTGTGCTCATTAAATTCAGAAGTTAATAGTACATAAATAATACATGGCTTTTACTTTATGAATTGCATGTAGAGTGTACACATTTAAAAGCTTATAGGGAAAATGAGGGGGAAAAAAAAAAAACACCTGGTAACCAGCTATGCAAACCCAGTCTTTTTCTTTTCCTTTGCATAGCTGAAGGTCTGGTGATCTTTAGTATCTTGAGAGTTTAATTTAAAAACAAGTTATGGTATCATGTGGTTTTTGTGTGTTTAAATTCATCTAACTTGATGATCGGTATTTTCATCCTTATTTCTTAAATTTGTATTTTCTTTCCTCAGAGGCTTACACATAATGGGGACACTCCTATAGCTGATTCAGCAAAGTTGTACTGGGTGTTTGTGAGGACCAAACATTCGGGAGTTCTTGGTGTAATGCTCACGGTGCTAATTTACATCCTCTTGTTCATCATTTCGTCTTTGATTTTATATTTGTATTGTCTCAGGTAAGGTGTTTCCTTCCTTTTGGTTCTTCAGTGTGTTCAGCCTCCAGTCTTGTTGTGCAGTTAGGCTGTGAGAATACGGTTAAAGAAGAGAAGTTAGAACCATGTCTATATGTCTAAGATAGAAATGTCCTTGGTTGGGGTACCTGAGTGTCTCAGTCGGTTAAGTGGCTGCCTTTGGCTCAGGTCATGATCCCAGGATCCTGGGATCCAGCCTGGCGTCAGTCTCCCTGCTCAGTGGGGAGTCTGCTTCTCCCTCTCCCCCTGCCCCTCCCTTCCCCGTTCTTGCTCTCTCATGTGCTCTCTCTCAAATAAGTAAATAAAATCTCAAAGAAAGAAAGAAAGAAAGAAATGTCAATGGTTGGTTGTAACATCTATCGTGAAGACCGGCTGAAAAATTAATCGACTTTTGGGGAAATGTTTTCTCCGTAATAGAGAGATCTCATTTTTCTGTAAATCATTATACTTGTTTCTTCAAACTAGAGGCCAACAAGAAACAAGGAGTAATCCCTCGATATCTCATAATATCCTGGTAAATTTCCCAGGAATCTTAAGTAAAATTCTTTTTTGCAAGCAGTGTATATGCGTGAAGAAAGATGATAAAAGCAACAAATTCGAGGCAGTATAAAAAGTGCTAGGAAGACTTTTCACTCTGTTGATGGTTTCCTTTGCAGAAGCTTTTGAGTTTGGAATAATCCCACTTGTTCAATTTTGCTTTTGTTGCCTATATTTTTAAAAGCCATTTTCATACCCATGAAATCATTGGCAAAACCAATGTCATGAAACTTTCTCCTTATGTTTCTTTTATAGAATTTTTACAGTTTCAGGTCTTATATTTAAGTCTTTAATCCACTTTGAGTTGATTTGTGTGTATGATGTAAGGTAAGCATCCAATTTCATTCCTTTCCATGTAGATATCCAGTTTTCTCAGCACCATTTGTTGAAAAGACCATCCTTTTTCCATTGTATATTTTTGGCAACTTTGTTGAAGATCGATTGACTGTATATGCGTGGATTTATTTCTGGGCTCTGTAGTCTGTTCTATTGGTCTATTCATCTGTACTTATGCCAGTGGCATATTGTTTAAAGTACTGTAGCTTTGTAATATAATCCAGCAACTCCACTTCTAGAAATTTATTCAAAAGAATTAAAATCAGTATCTCAAGAGATATTAGCCCTCCCATGTTCTTTGCAGCATTATTCACAATAGCCAAAATGTAGAAACAACCTAAATGTTCGTCAACAGATGAATGGATAGAGAAATGTGGTAGACACAAACAATGGAATATTATTCAGCTTTGAAAAAGAACATCTTGCAATATGTAACAACATAGATGAACATTGAGGACATTATGCTAAATGAAATTAGCCAGTCGCGGAAAGACAAACACTGCATGTTTCCACTTATATGAGGTATCTAAAATAGTCAAAGTCATAGAAGCATAGTGTGGAATGGTGGTTGTCAGGGTCCTGAGGGGAGGGTGAAATAGAGAATAGTTTTTCAACAGACAAAGTTTCATTTATGCAAGATGATTAAGTTCTGAGATCTGCTGTATAACATTGTGCCTGTAATTAACGATACTGTATTATATACTTAAAGAATTGTTAAGAGAGTAGATTTCATGTCAAGTGTTCTTACCATAATTTAAAAAAAAGGTGCTAGGAAGAGGTCAACACGAGAGTCTCTGAGAGCATAGAGAAAAGGAATCAACACAGGTCTGGAAGAGGATTGGGGCAGCAGACAAACATATCAGTTGAAATATAACCCTTGAGTAATTTTCAGAGTTTTAATATAATTTGACTGGAAGAAAGAATGTTCCTGGGCAAAGGGAAGATGTATGAAACCATACAATCATGAGAAAGTATGATGTATTTGGCCACTCAAAAGTATTTTAATATGGCTGGAGTATAGGATATGGGGCAATGGTAGTTGACTGACATAAGATGAGAAGTGTAGTCAAGGACTAGATGATAAACGTCTTGATATCATGTTGTGGAGCTTGAATTTGTTCTAATGGTAAAGTGAAAAAACGGAAACATTTTCAATAACTTTAATTTTGGAAAGATCACTCTACTAGTAGACGGGAAAGTGGATTTAATAGCAGTCAGGATGAAAGCACGGAAACCTAGTTAGAATGCCGTTTCAATAGTCTAGGCAGAGTGTCAAGAGCCTTCACTAAAGAGAATGACACAGGAAATGGACAGTTGGGACTAATCAATGAAATAGGTGATATACATAGAACTTGCGGGCTTGTTGGAAATTAAAGGTGAAGGAAAGAATGGCATTTAGTGTAACCTTAAGTTTTGGAGTTGGGCGTCCATGGGTGGATGGTTGTAGCATTCTCAGAGATGGAGATTAAATATTTGGAGGAGATAGATAATGAGTTAAATTTTCATTCCTGTTGACCTTAAGATAACTTCGATATTGCCAAGGGGAAAACATCATGAGAAGTTTGACAGATGAGTGTAGAGCTCAGGCAAAACTGTATAGGTGGTGAATTCATGCAGAAGAAGTCTTGAGTTTCATTGCTTTGTAGGGTAGAGGCTCAATTATAGTGGGCTGAGTTAAGGGTAAGGACATAGAGGCAGGACCTACTGACTTTTTTATACACAGAGCTATGCTGTAAATGGAAAATGGTTAGAAAAAGTATTTTTTTTAAAGAGTGGTTTTTAGGGCCACCTGGGTGGCTCAGTCCATTAGGCGTCTGACTCTTGGATTCTGCTCAGATCATGATCTCACCATCTGGGATCAAGCCCCATGTGGGGCTCCATGTGGAGCGTGTTGTCTGCTTCTGGTTCTCCCCCCTCACTCCTCCCCCTCAGCTCACTTGCACTCTCTCCCTTTCTCTCTAAAATAAATAAATAAATGTTTAAAAAAAAGAGTGTTTTTTAACATGGATATGGTTTGAATATATTTATATCATATATGAAAATTCTAAAAGGGAAAAATATTGCAAATGGCTAAGCAAGTGAGGATAATTGAACAAGGAGGTCTCTGAAGACATGAAGGAGAGCACATATGGAGACAAATTCAGGATTTAGGGAAAGGATCTTGTCCCTTGATGTGATAAAGAAAGAGACAAGGTTGAAGCGAAAGCAGGGAGGTTTGTGGCAGGGCACTGAAGGAATTCACATATGATAGCCATCATAATTTTCTGTGAAATGAGAGGTGAGCACACTCCTCAATTCTTCCTTTCTTAGACCAATAACATAGCTGCAGTAAAGTTGCACTTGTTTTCCTGGGGAAGGGAAGAAAGTCTTCCCTGATCATTCAGCTTTCATTTGACCACTAACTTGTCCTGTGGCCCCCTAGGCAAAAATGTTCATTTGCTAGATTTCAGGCATTTTCTTGTGGAACATAGTAAGGATGACACATATGTGTGGATCTTATGAGAGGCTTTACGTGAAGCATGATTCTCTTACTTAAAATAACTAGATTTTCCTCAAGAAGTTAAAAAAATAAAATAGTACATCACATAGTTTAGACTTTTGGAGGATTAAAAAATTATCAGATAATATTATGTACCATTTATTACCCCCATCGATATATCTTTTCTCACTTAAAATGAGGTGAATTTTGCAGCCATGCATTTCTTTGTCCAAGGTTCACATTTTTATTATCAAGATTCCTTGTAAAGTATGAAAAAGGAAGCATAGAATTTATGCACTGAATAATTAGGATTAAATATTTTGTTGCCTAAAACAAATAGTGGTTTGCTTTAATATACAGCAAAAGGATTACTCCTTGAGAAAGGGCGGATAGGAGGAGTGAGAAGATCTGTAATGGAAAAAAGATTAGGGAAAAGCAAAGACAGACGAAGTGTCTGGACATCATAGAGAATAAGCCTGAAAAAGTCCAGGAGGTATCAAGTTTTGGGCACTCTCTCAACATAGCCCCTCACTGTCTTCCATGCTTATCCTGTCCCATCAGAACTAGACATGCACAGTAACCCCCAGGTTTTGCTAATGTTTTAGAAACAGATGCTCTTCAAATTTCTTTAGGTAATGATAGAGATAACAATCTCCTACAGGGAAAATACCTGTATTTTTTGTATTCATAAAGTTGCTCTAATATGTCAGCTGAAAGATCTCTTTACTGATGTTTGCACAACATCTCTCTCTAAAATGTGGGAGAGCTGAGTGGCCCTGTTCTTCTCTACAGCAAGCACCACTACCAACAGAGGCATCTGGTCAATGAAGTGGGGTTTGCTCTGGCATAAAAGTAGACAAAGAGTACAGAAATCCTAAGAACTCATCTTCGTGAAAGATGCCAATATGGATTTGTATGTGCTGACTGGTTTAGGGTAGCATTCTTAATCCAAATATTAAGGCAACAATCCTAAGTCTTCTGGGCTTTTGGATCAGTCCTGTCAAAACATGTGATAACATGGCTAATATTATAGGAACACAAAGGAGATCAAGTCAGACATGCAGGCTGTTAACGGAGAATGTTGTCTAGCTCTGGGCACCAGAAGCTCTGCATTATAAAGACTGGTTGTGCAAACTCCAGACTGGACCCTATTGAGTTTGGCTGATTGGATCTTATTCCTCCAAGAGCCTAAGTAATTTATTGCTGAAGGGTTTCTACTAGAAAAATTCTCACTCCCCATACTTCTAGTAGGAGAGTTGACCTGTGTGAGGAAGTTCTTGACCTGAGTGTAATTACCTGAACTGGATTTTATAGCTTTAAAAAAAGCATTAATCTTTTTAATGTTTTTTCCTCATTATAGGGAGAATATGTTATTTAGGAAATAAAGTGAAACTACAGAGGAGAATCAAAAAATAAATTTAGAAACACCAATAATGTCACCATTGAGACAAGGCATTATTAATTGTTTGGTAAATTTATTTCAATTTTTTTCCCATGTGTGTTTATTTTTACAAAGTTGAAATTATTCAGTAAGAATGACTGATTTAAACTTAATAATATCGTATGATAAATACTTCCATATTCTTTACTTACTTCATGAAGATTTAATGCCTACACATTATTTTATACCAGATAAGCGGTATAAAATAGTGAAAATTTCTTTGTTCCTAGACAATAGATTGTTTCTCATTTTTGTGCATTTTATAAATAATTCTGATGAACATCTTAAGACTCAGGGTCTTGTCCACATTTTAGATTATTTTTGAAGAGTATCCTAGAGACCCAGAAATACTGCTTCAGACAGTATGATGTTTCTAAGACATTAGATAATATTGCAAAGTTATGTTTTAGAGAAGTTGGATTTATACTTATTTAGAAGTGCATGGGGGATCTGACCAAATCATGTTCACATCATGTGATAACTTTTTTTTAATCTAATAGAAGAAATGGAATCTCATCCTTTTCTAAATGTGCGTTCTGTTTCTCGTTACTAAATATTCTTAGTATGCTTATCACTCACCCATTTGTATTTCCTCTTCGTGAATTGTCTTCCAAATGTCCCTTTGCCTTTCTTTCTATGAGTATTCAAATGTATTTCTTACTGAGTTAAATGAGTTTTATATATATTATAGTAGTAACCCTTCTGTCATATTTTAATGGATGTTTTCTCCATTTGACAATTAACTTTTAAATGTATTTTTGATTTTTTAGAAAAATAGATATTATAGGGGTGCCTGGCTGGCTCAGCTTGTAGCGTATGCAACTCTTGATCTTGGGGTTGTGAGTTCGAGCCCCACATTGGATGTAAAGATTACTTAGAAAAACAGGTATTATAATTCATATACAGTAAAGCCTTTTGATCATTACTTATTTAAATAGATCTTAAATTTAAAAAAAATCCTTCCTCATTCAGAAATGGTGTAACTATTTACTTCTGTTTTTATAAAGCTGGAATTTTTTTCATTGAACTGATCACAAGCCATGTAGAATTCGTGTGATAGGGATAGTGTCGAGATCTAAACAAGATACCTTTTATTTTATTTTACTGGTCTTTTCCGTCAGTTGGTATTATCTTTAGATATTAACTGTTTTGCCATTTTGTTTTACTCTGAGAAATTTTAAATGTTTCCAGTGGGATCAATGGAGCTCCTCTTTTTAGGGCTTCTTTTAAAAAACTGAGGTTTTGATCAAACTCTTATAGATGGCCCTTTCTAGGCATCGGCATGAAGAAAATCTGTGAAGACCATCTACACCTGTCAGGATGATGCTTCATGCGGCCTTGCAGCACTCCTCATAACCCTTCTGAGCAAAGCCTTTGTTGATATCATATGGATCCTTTCACTCTAAATCCTTTATTTGAGTAGTCCAAACCATCTACAGGCTGCTTCCATATTCTTTTAAAATATTCAGAGAATGAGAAATCACCATTTCACTGTCACTTAGATTTGCGTAAGCTTTTATATACCTGGAAGCTGTATACAAATCTGAAAGACTTGTACTCAAGTTAATTAGTTTCTGGGGTGCTGGTGTCTTCTTAATCATTGACTTAATAGTTCTGAATAGCCTTATAAGTTTTAGCTGTGGCCACTTATTACTTAGGAAAATTAATTTAGATTCAAATAATTTAAAGGTAGGTTTCGATGAGAATAGTATGAGCATATTCATTGTCTGGGGAATACATATAAGATAATCAACAATTTTCCAGTTTCTGAATCAATCTTCTTTATAACGCTCTTCACTTAAAGCAAAATATTATTTACCATGTGTAGAAAATATTCTAAAAATGATCTAATTAATACACAGCTAACCGATTTTCATACCCCCTGAAATTGTCACCTAATTATGGGCACTCCATGCCCTAATAGCCCTAATGGACTGTGAACATCGTGACATGCTGGTAGAGGAGTAGACCTATTTAAAAGATTTGGATGCTACACTGTGACAGCCTCAGCAAACTGAAGGATTGTAACCAAAATAGTTCACTGCTGTGGCACCAGATAACTCACGATCGTTCATTAGCTGAAAGCCCATCAGTATCCTCACTCTGTTCCTCAGGCCCTAAACTCTTTGATGTGGGCAGTTGAGTTCATGCCATATGCTGATTTCACTCCGATCTTTTCTTCAGCAAATAGAAGGATCTCTTTCTACCCCCACTAACCCCATCTGGAGCTACAAGAAGCTGGATCAGAGATGACCTGAACATTTCCTGACATGATATGCTCTTGTAAAGACAAAATAAAAGCTGCTCAGTTAGGTCTAAGTCATTAACCAGTCATTTGATAAATTGGCTTTTGCTACATTAGCCTTCTTCTGATACCTCTAAGATAAAAGAAGGTGAAATGGTCTACCACAACTTCTATTTTCCCTCCCAAACGTGTGGGAAACCAGGCATGTGATTTTGACCAATGGTAAGCAGGTGTCAAGAAGGTGTGTGTACCTGGATGGAGTGTCAGGTACATATTTTCTTATTGACACAGTCCAGATCACTGGCATGGGCTTCTTTTAGGCCACTGGAGTGAGGAATTTCCTGTCCCAGTTCCATGTAAGTGTCCGCATCTGATAGTATAGATAACATGCAGGGCCAGTGTCATTCCCTCCTCTCTGTCAGTATCCTGCATAATCGATAACATGCTTATACTTTTCAGTAAAATAACTGAACAAAAAAAACCAAACACTCAACACGAAGAACAACTATTTTGCTTTGCTTCCACAAAACAGTGAGGATTACGTGTGCCTAAAATGGTCCCTCAAAGTCTCCAACCATGTATTTAAATGGTATTTAATTTCATGTTACATATAACATGAAACTCTGGACTGTGGAAGACAAAGTCACTGACTCTAGAATTCATCATTGTCTTCTCTGTACCCAGAAAAGGGTCTAGAACACAATAGACACACAACAAATGTTTGTTGAATTAAATTCACGAATAAATAAAGGAAGATATTTTCTTAAGGATGAAGACACCCCCCCTTCCAAATAAAATATGGCTCACAGCCTGTCTGTCCAAATGACTCTGGCTCCCAGGTGTTTTTCATTTTGAATGTTTAACTGGAATATAATGAAAAAGTGTGAAAAAGACCTACACAAACCCCTTATGTGTGTTAATCTGACTTAGGATAGTGATTAGGATAGTGATTAGAATAGATTTTGAATTTGAACTCTTTGGCAACACCCAGCTTTAAAAATGACAGTGCAGTGCAGAAAGAGAAGTCTAAAAGAGTCACAGTGATGTGCAAACCATTTAGGCATTGTATGCAAAAAAAAATCCGGAGGACCCAGAGAAGCGCTAAACACGTCATAGACACACAATGCTTTGTCACTCCCTTCTCACCAGTTCTCTGCTCTGACTTGATGTTTCTAAAGCTTGGTTCCCCAACCTTCATTCTCCACCACCCTCTTCAAGTAGTTCTTTCTTCTTAATCATCTGTTGAGTGGGTATTTGAGGCTTGCTTCGGTGCTCAAAACAGTGAATGGGTTCCTAGTGATCTTGGTCACATTTGCAAAGGAGCTGTCATTCAGCATGGACACAGATGGTAAAAGTGCCTCAGCCTTCAGTCTGGATTAAGTGCTGAAGCAACACTTTGGCGGGGGGGGGGGGGGGTCATTCACATTGATCATGACACCAGGACCTCTTATCAGCCCTGTGTTTCCCGGTGACCAAGATCTTACTGCTGAATTTGACTTGAGAAAATGCTGCCATCGTTCTTCTGGTTCACCTTACTCTTTAGAGTTTGGGTTTTCCTGTAAAACTAATCTACCTACATAACCTGAGTCAGTACCCTCACGGGAATAGAACAATAGCAACTGGAAAAGGATTGTGTCCTTTTCATACATAAAGAAACTAAGCGTTAGTGACTTTAAGTAATTTGCCTAAGGTTGCACGGTAGGCCAGTGGCTCAGCTGATGCCCATATGCCACCTTTGTAACTCCAGAAACTGCAGTGTTATTTGTGCATCATATTTCTTAATTTTTTTTTAAGATTTTATGTATGGGGCACCTGGGTGGCTCAGTCGGTTTAGCATCGGCCTTCAGCTCAGGTCATGATCCCAGGGTCCTGGGATCCAGCCCCGCTTCAGGCTCCCTGCTCAGCGGGGATCCTGCTTCTCCCTCTGCCTTTGCCCCTCCTCGGCTTGTGCTCTCTCTCTCTCAAATAAATAAATAAAATCTTTAAATAAATAAAGATTTTCTTTCTCTTTCTTTCTCTCCCTCTCTCTCTCTCTCTCTCTCACTCTTTCTTTGAGAAAGAGACAGACAGCACAAGCTGGAGGAAGGAGCAGAGGGAAAAGGACAAGCAGACTCTGCCCTGAGCCCAGAGCTGACACTGGGATCATCCCACATCTGCGAGATCATGACTTGAGTGGAAACCAAGTGTCAAAGGCTTAACCAAGTGAGCCACCTGGGCATCACCATATTTCTTATTTTTTTTAAACAATGAGATTACTTAAAATTCATATTTGTGGTCAATTTTCACCTAATGAATGAATAGGATATAGTGGTTTGATACCTGGATTGAATACTGTTTGGCCGGGCTTGAATCTTGGCTCTGTCACTTACTAGTTTCATGTTCTTTGGCAATAGTTTTACCCCCATGATTTTTCCTTATCTTTAAAATGTGTATAGTAAATAAAGAGTAAAACTTTGTTTTTTAGATTCCACATATGAGAGAAATCATACAGTATTTGTTTTTCTCAGTCTTACTTCATTTAACAAAATACCCTCTAGATCCAACCACGTTGTTGCAAATGGCATGATTTTATCCTTCTTTATGGCTATGTAATATATGTATGTGTGTATACACACACACACACACAGACATGCACACACGTGCGCCATGTTTTCTTCTTTCTGGCCATCTGTGGATAGACACTTGAGTTGCTTCCATATTTTGGCTATTGTAACTAATGCTGCAGTAAACATAGGGCTGCATACATCTCTTCAAATTAGTGTTTTCATTTTCTTTGGGTAAATACCCAGTAGTAGGATTATTGGATCAACAAAACGAATGAACAAACAAAAAGACAAAAAAGCAGAATCAGACCCATAAGTCTGATTTTTGGACTTACTGATGGTTGTCAGAGGGAAGGGGGTGGAGGGAGGGTGGGCAAAATGGGTGAAGGGGAGTGGGAGACACAGACTTCCAGTTATGGAATGAACAAGTCATGGGAATAAAGGGCATAACATAGGAAATGTAGTTGATGATACTGCAATAGTGTTGTATGGTGACTGATGGTGGCTATGCTTGTGGTGAGCATAGAGTTAAATATAGAAAAGTCAAATCACAATACTGTACACCTGAAACTAATGTAACATTGTGTGTCAACTATACTCAATTTTTTTTTTTTTTGAAAAAAAAAAGAGTGAAACTTCGATCTGCTCCTTGGGAATGAATGAATTGATTTAAATAGTATATTTCTAATAGATTTGTAATTTAGGCAGCTCGGTTTAGTTCTTTCTTTTTTTAAGATTTTATTTATTTATTTAAATAGAAAGAGAGAGAGAAAGGGAGTAGGGAGAGGAGTAGAGGGAGATAATCTCCAGCAGACTCTGTGACGAGCACAGAACACAACAATGGGCTCAATTCCAGGATCCTAAGATCATGACCTGAGCTGAAAGCAAGAGTCGGACGCTTGACTGACTGAGCCACCCAGCCGTCCCAGCTCAGTTTAGTTCTAAAATTCAGTTCTTTCAAGGTAAACATGAGTTTAATTAAACAATTTAGAAATTTCGATGACATTCTGTAAAGAAATTCATGATCTTCTCCTCCAAGTCACTTCATCTAGGGTTTCCTGTCTCAGTAAATGCCAAGATTACCCATCCAGTTCTGAGTAAGAAAGAAAGAGAGAGAGAGAGGAAAGAAGAAAAGAAGGAAAGAAAGAAATAAAGAGAGAAAGAGAGAGAGGAAGAAAGAGAGGAAAAGAGAGCGAAAGAGAGAGGGAAGGAAGGAAGGAAGGAAGGAAGGAAGGAAGGAAGGAAGGAAGGAAGGAAGGAAGGAAGGAAGGAATGGAGGATAGGGAGGGAGGGACGGAGGGAGGGGGAGACAGAGGCGGGTAGGAGAAAGAGAGGGAGAAAGAAACCTGGCATCTGTCCTCAAATCCATTCTCTCCCTCACCCTCCACACTCACCTTCTCCAGGTTCTGGTAATTGCTTAACTCTTGAACTTGTCCATCTTATTCTATCCATAGGCTCCTTTCACTGTCCAATGTGCCCTGATCTCTCCCCCGACTTACTGTAACATTAGCCTTCCAACCAGTCTCTTTATATTCCTTTTTGCTCCTTTTAATCTATTGTCCTCACTATAACCAGAATGATTTTTAATTAAAAAGTATCATATCACTCCTTGCCTCAAATCCATGTAATGGCTTCTGATTGCTCTCACGTTAAGAGCTCTCTTGACCTGGGTGGGCCCCACCTTCCTTACATTGTACCCTAACACCCTGTGCTTTCCTCGTCATTCTGCCTTTTTCCTGCCAGCTGCAGGGCCCCATGCAATCTCCTCTGTCCCCCCTTCCTGGGATTATCACCTGCCCCCCTTCCCTACTGCTTGCACTTACTAAGTATTTGGCATTTGGCAGGCAAAGATGAGTATTTGTTGACCGAGACAATGAATTAATGAGGAGTGAATGAAGAGGATGATTGTCCCCTTACTAACATGAGACCGCACATATTTTGAAGGATATGTATTTCATAAACCTATGATAGAGCTATCTCTGGAAATGGGGGTGGAGGGGTTCTTGACTACTTCCCATTATGTGCATGTTTTTATTTTTTGAATTTCTTTTTCCTTTTCCTAAAATTATTTTCCCTTCACCATTTTATTTATCTTTTTAATTTTATTTTGTATTTCTCTTTTCCTCTATTTAGTATAATTTTAAACCAAAGCCATTTGAATTTCATTTAGTGTTAAATAGAATGGTGAGTATTCAAGTGTTTCTAGAAAGCCCACAAAAGCTTTTTTCATACATATAAAAACTTCAGTGTCATACACCTCATCTAAAATGTTCAACAAGTCCACTAAAGAATATGTGAACAGATTTCACATGAATTTTGGCAAGTATAAACTGTTCAGACCTTTACCTGAAGCATTCTATGTACTTACACCAGTAGGTAAGTAGTTTTATCAATAAGCACATTGACTATGATATCTGTAAAGCCATACTGGTAAACTCATTTGTAATTTTTAGAGTTAGAAAGAAGCAATCATATTTGATTCTTTTAAATTTATATATATATATATATGTATATATATGTGTGTGTGTGTATATATGTATATATATATGTATATATGTGTATATGCATGTGTGTGTGTATATATATATATATATATACATATATATATATATTGGAGCTAGTTTAAGCTATAGACTCCATCCTTTTCATGACCCTTAAAATACTATATTAGCTAAATGTTCACACTTGTCCTTTTTAGCTTTAAAAGAAATGTCACATCCTAGGTTCCTGTAAATGACCCACATTCAGATGTGAACCAAACATAATAGCTTCTGCCATTCACCAAGCAATGAATTGCTTCAAATGTAGGACACAGGGCAGAGGACTTTGTAAATTACTTTGTTTCATTGGCTGTCATCAGAACCTGTGGCATAATATGTGACCTATTTCTATACACAATAATGCCTACGGCTTTGCAGACAGGTGGAATACAGTTTCTCTTTTAATTACATTTTGAAGAAATAATTTAAAAATGTAAAATTTTCAGACACTTTGAATAGTTGTATTGTTAAAAGAAATCCACATCTATAACCATCCTCACGTAATGATGTAGAATACCATAACATATTATTAGCTTTTTATTAAATATGAACTTGAACCTACACAAATGCAAAATAATACAATGAACTTGAATATGCTTCTCCTAATTTCACTAATTATTAAATTTTTCCATGTTTGGTTTTCTCTTTTTCTTCTCTCATGTAATATGTTTAGTATCTTTGATTTTATATAAATCAATCTGATCTTTGTACACACACCCAAAATGGAAGAAAATTCATGAAAATACATGTGTGTCTGTGTGTATTATTTCTGACCCATTTGAGAAAAACAAACTTTCATAACTTAATATGATCATGGAAAGTTTAAACTTAATACTTTATTGACCGGTTCCAATGTTGTTTACCCAGAGAAAACAGTGTGTTGCTCTCCTCAATGTCTACCAATGCCCAGTTTATGAAATAATTGTTTTATATAAATAATATATTTTATAAATAAAATAAGTTTAATTAGGAAGTTTATTGAAACTGTTTTGACATTGTATGTCTTTATAGAAATTTTCTTAACATTTCGTTGGACTCTAGCTATGCACCAACTTTGATCAGTATGGACGGCCTACCTCCCTGAAAAGATAAAATAACTCACTTTTGGGTAAATGTTATGTTGCTTGACTGATTACATAATCAAATGAATTACATGATTATCAGCACTCAATTTATTTTTAGAATTTTGCACATATAACCCTAGACTATTTTTTCCTGTTTTGTGTAAACTGGCTCTATAGGGCTGGAAAATATGCTAAGAACTAGTAACAGTTGGTAAGTTGACTCATTTACAACCCATCATAAAGTTGTTCACTGGAAAATGCTACTCAACATGGCAAGAAAAAAATGTACAAGTAAAACTAAAATGC
Source organism: Ursus arctos (assembly GCF_023065955.2). NCBI lineage: Eukaryota > Metazoa > Chordata > Mammalia > Carnivora > Ursidae > Ursus > Ursus arctos. The sequence goes on along the minus strand of NW_026622997.1, from coordinate 14,010,226 downwards.
AATTAATCTTTGTACAGCTTTCCATAGTCCAATGTGCCATTTTGTTCTCTGTTCAAACATTTGTGTACCATCCTGTAGATCCCGGCTTGGATGCTTACATAATTATTCTTTCACACACAATGAAGGAGATATAAAGAGGAGACACATTTTCTGGGCAAAAGGAACAGAAGCTAGCAGAAACAGGACTGTGATTTCTAATTAATTCAAAGTTAATTGCATTGTTGATAATCCTGCACTTAAAATCTTCATATAGAAAATGTTTATGGCAGCAAATTGACAGTAATTTAACTACATTAAATCTTACTACCATTAAAAGAAAAAGATGGATGTTACATTAAACAAGCTTAAGAGAATGGTAAAGACTAGTTCTTGCTAACAAGACAACTAGTAAATCATTCAAATGGCCGACCTAGAATCTCAAAGCACAGTAAGAGTAGTAGTTGAATTTCAAGATGGTACCAAGCCATATGGCCTGTCTTGGGCCACCAGTGACACTGGCTTGCAGTTTTGCTTTTATTTCACTCTGTGATGAGTACAAAATAGGGGGAAACAAAGACACACAGATCTTATTTGGCAGGTAGGGTCAAAAATCTATTTTACTATTTTGGAAAAAGTGAGATAAAGATCCTTAAATGAAGATATGTGTTGTATCAGTTATTTTCACTGAAGAGTTAGATGGTGGAATGAAATGAATTTTGGTGTTAGCTCTGAGTTTAGATTCTGTCTCTGTTACTTATAAATAGCAAGACTATTTTTTTTTAATTTTAGTGTATAAATATATAAAAGACAGGATTACAGGAAGGCTAGATAACACAATGGGTGTGAAAGACCACCATCATAATGGAACTCAATAAATTTTAGTTTTAATTACTTACTCTATTTAAAGCAAAATATAATTATCCTGATCATTGAAATTAAATACTTATGATTCCCCATTTTGTATAGAAAGGAACTTCCATGCAATGCTCAACAATCTTGTAGTCCAAATCTTAACTTGGGCATTTTGTAATAACTTTTCAAATGGGTAGTTTATAGATACTGTGATGCATTAGGGTTCTTGACTGTTTCCTTTAACACATCCCTCATATTTGAATTAATGTGGTATTCATAATACAAATTATGGCTAAATATTTCTTAATTTTCTACCATCTATTAGCTAGACATCAAAAATCAGAAATAGTAGGCTTATTGGAGATAATTGCAAAAAAACCAAAAAAACCAACCAACCCAGATTATTCTTTGATTATGATGTTTAGTGGAGAATAGTATTAAATTATTTCTGAAATGTAAGTCAAATAATTTCTGAAAGATAAGTGGGAACAATGAACTAGAATAGAATAAATAGAAATTGATAAAAGAAACAAATTATTTAACATTTTTGGAGACAAAAAGTAAACAATATTTGGAGAACAAAAATAACAGATGGTTTTGTTCTTAGATTGCACAATGATTCCTGGATATTAGATGCATTTCAGCGAATCCATAGTGAAGAAACCAAGTTTTTCATACCGTATGATTTGGAGATTTCCAATCAGGAGCTCAGTTACATAATGAAAAGGGCTGAGCAATGGAGAGGAATCCATGGTGAAAGGAAGAAGGTGAGTTGGTTTGAAGTAGATGTGTTTTTTGACCACACAAAGAGAAACTCATTCTGTTAGCATATCAGTAAGTCGGTACATTTTCTCACATTGTTCTTGAAGCCATTTATTATTGCATTTGACTGCCACCTCCCTACAAATATCACAACTTGACTGTATATTGATTATTTTGTATTAGTTGAAATGAGGAAACATGGCCAGGTGGTTCTTAGAGTGTGGCACTGTTATTTTCTTATGGAAATATTTATTGATACCTGCCGTATATATATTGGGCAAAATTACACAAGGGTTGTGAAGAATATAAAAGAAACTAGTGGTGCACCTGGGTGGCTCAGTCAGTTAAGCATCTGATTCTTGGTTTTTGGCTCAGGTCATGATCTCAGGGTCATGAGATGGAGCCCTGCATTGGGCTCTGCACTTCGCGGAGAGTCTGCTTGAAATTCTCTCCCTTTCCTTCAGCCCCTTCTCCTGCATGGTCCCTCTCTCTCTCTCTCTCTCTCTCAAATAAATAAATAAATAAATAAATAAATAAATAAATAAATAAAACTTTAAGGAAAAAGAATAATACAAGAAGCTATGACTGACTTCTCACATGTGACATGATTGCTGGCTTCGATGTCATCTTGGCAGGACAGGAGGAAGAGAATATTATTTCTGTTTTTCTCCTTTGATGCCTCTGTTAGTCAGTCCCTTGCTTCCCCTCCATCTTTCAGTAATCTCCTTTCCAGACTTCTGCATTGACTTCATCAGTGTCTTCTGTTTTAGTGTTTTTCAGGGCCCTGTACTTCGTTTATTTTTCTTCTTACTCTGCACACTCTTTTTTTGTTAACCTCCATTCAATCTTCCATCCTGCTGAAGATGATCAAATGTGTATCTCAAGGCTACACCTCTGTTCTGAGTCTTAAACTAATACAATCCAGCAGCCTACTTGATATCTTCAGGTGTATGCCCCAAAGAAACCCAAACCCAACAAAACTGACTTGACACATAGTGTTAATTAACAAATGCATTTCACTTATGTCACAAAACCACAGGATTTACACATCCATAACCTCTATACATGGCATTTTCATCTACTCTGAATCACAAAGATTCAAAACCCGGTGTTTTTCTAGACTTTTCTTTGTCTCCTAGAATTTTTTTTCAGTTTTATCATCCAGTTAGTTCTATTGACTTTACTTTCTTAATATCTACTCTTCTCTATTGCATTTGCTACTGCATGTCTATGACCTCAATACCCAGCTTCTGAAGAACAGCAATACTCTGCTAACTGCTCTGTCTACCTGCAGTCTCACACTGCAGTTACCACGTCATCACACCATCCATGACTTCATTCATTAGAAGTTTTCTACAATGCAGGTATGACCCTCCATTTCCCTGTCATAAACCTTTTGCCTGAGGAGTAAAAGCCAAAATTCAGACTAATGCATTTTTGCCATTTGATGGGATTCTTGTCAACCTTTCTGGTGATGTCTCCTGTATCCATATCCCACTCTCCCTTCTCAGCCTTCCTCTTGCCAAATGCTTCTCACTGAAATATAATTAGGTCATATTAAAATAAGGCTAGTTTGCTAAATGTGACATATTGTTTTACATTACCATCCATTCCTCTCTGTTTGGCGGAGCACCCTCCCAGCCCCCCAGGTACCCCCTGGCAAACTAATTCTTCTTCCAGGCTGACCCCGAGTGTTGCTTTGATGGAGCCTGCCCAGAGAGGACCATCTCCTTTGTGTCAAAGCTGCTTGTTTTATCTGACCCTTCTAACACACAATCTGAGAATTATAGGTGTTTCCCACTTCCTTTTTAGACTAAGATCTTGTGCAATAAACCAGTGGCTTCTCCATCTTTGTGTTCTCAATCTTTAATAGTGTCTGTAGAACATAGTACATTTCTGTTGTCTATTCGTTCAGTACATAAATGAATGCAAACATGAATGACTGAATAATTGAACATATTTGATTTGTCCATATAATGAACATATAATCTACCCCATTCCATTCTCTATCTGATAGAAACCTAAATATTGCTTTAAAAAAATTCCACAAGGGTTTACTATGAATATATGCAATATGCCTTGAATTCTGTTAATTTGATAGATAAATATAACATTACCTCAGACATTTCCACAATCACTGTCCCTGACTTGAAGTAAAACACATTTCACTTTGCGATATATTCATCCTGGTTTCTTCTTCAAAAATCCTTGACAACAGCATAGTTTTTGAAAGGCCCAAATTGTTTAAATCATCCTAAAAATTAAGCAAAGAGCACTTTCTCTGCAGGATAATGTCAAAGTGACTGGGATAGGTAGAGAATATTTATTTCATTATTAAGCTTCAAAACATCAAGTTTAGGAATATGGACGTTTAGGAATTTGGAAGCAATCCCAAGTTGAGTACCAAAATGATCTGAGTTGAACCATAGTACCTAACAAGAGAATACAGAGAAAAGTAGAGAATCATTTTATTGTTTATGATTGTTTATTTTGTCTAGGAAAGTCAGAGAGAGTGAGACATAAGAGAAGGTGGGATGGGGAGGGGACTGGGGACATAAAGGGGAAGAGGAAAATGAATGTTTAGGTGCTAGAGGGAAAATTAAAGGAGATTATGAAATTCTTTAATTCTTTAAAATTAATATTTATTCCCTCCTTTATAAAAGGTGACCCATGATGGACAAGAGTAGAACTAAGGAAAAGACCTCAAACCTTGAGTGTTTGTAATGCTGACAGTGTATAGACATTTAAATGGATCAAAGAAAAGACAATTGGACTAAAAGTAATTAAAGTAAATAATCAAAGGCATTTGTGTCTTAAGTAAAATATTTTGGCTTAGATTCTTTTGGGCCATTAACAGACATTAATATATCTAGATAAATTGCTGCTGTCTCTTCCCCAACATGTATAGACTCAGCATCCATCAATGAGGAGACTCACAGAGATGTGGATGCAAATCGTTTGAAAATCTGGAGAGCACCTGTTATTCCTCGTTGCTGGGGTTATGTTTATTAAGCATACAGAAACATTCCTAAACTTAAATGAATAGGCATACATATTTTATTTGTTACATCTCTTCATGACCTGGCATTTATACCATGAAGACTTCCGCTTATTTATGATTAATTTTTTTAATGTTCTTCTTAACCTGTTTTATGTTTCCTTGTTTAGTTTATTTCAATAGGGAAGCAAGGTAGTCCTGGTGAATAATTAACTTACTAATTTCAAGATACAATGCCAGTTTAATTTAGAACACTCATTATAATCTAAAATGCTAAATTAAGAGTGGAATAGACACTTTAATATAAAAGTATTTCAAGTAAGTAGTCTAGAATTTTTGTACTTTAAAAATTTGATCTAGATCTTTGCCATAGTATTAGCTATTAAGCACATGCTTCTCTTTTTTATGCTCTGGATTAAAAATTGCCACATAAATGGACACTTTATAATATGCTTAATTTCCTTTTATTAAATTGATAAATGCAAAAGCACAGAACACATTTACAGTATGATGAGAATTTAGGATTATTGCATTTTGTAATTCTTATATTGTTCATACATATAATTTGTCATTTGTGCAGACAGCCAGATGATAATTTCGAAGTATTTTAACCATTTTTTTGAAAAGGAAAAGGTCACTTTCAGTAGTCAGAAAAGACATCATTCTATTAAACTAATTTGCCTACATGCAAATTTTGTCATTTTTACCTCATTAACTATTTATCATGAGTAAAAATATATATATTCATGAAGGGGCAGCTCACAGCCTGATGGAACTGGAACTAATATTTTGCAACTCTAATGATTTTTTGCATCCTTAATTAGATAGCATAAGGTTGATATGATTAGGTCAGGATGTAGTGTTTTTCATTAAAATACATTTTAGAAGCTGTATTCATAATCTGCCCTTGCAATTAAATAATGAGCCTATGAATTTAATATTATCGACCCAATTATTATCCCATGCAAACGTATACCTTTAATAAATTTGTGCCGTAGGACCTTCATTAGCAACAGAAGAAATGATATTTCTAGGTACATAGATTGAATGGCTATGGTTAAACTTATATAATGGTTTTGAACATATCAGGAAGCAAAGCTTCGATACTTAGGAATTTAATTCCAAAATGTGCCTATTTGTTGAAGACTAATTTACATTGTAATTATTTTCTTAAAGAAACTACCACTTTGAAAGGGGCTATTGAAGCTCATAGAAATAGCAGGATGTTAGCCAGAGAGGAAGGATTGGAGAAAGTCATGCCTCGTGGGACAGTGGACAGTAAAGTTAGAGATCCATTCAAGCAGCATAATTAGAAGGCATAAAAACTAAAATGTCTATTTCTCGAGTCTGTATTATCTACCAGATGCAATTAATGAAGCTTATAATTTTTGTTGTTGTATGTTAGAGTAGTTTTTATGAAGAGATGGCTATACAATGGAATTAAGTAAGGGACTCTGAGAAGGAGCTACCCATCCTTTACCATGAATGTGTACCGGGAAACACAAGCACACGTAGACACATATCCTGTTTTCTCTTCTTTGTATAGGCATTACTCTTGTGCCCTCAGAATGTGACTGTAACAATTCTCTGAGTTCTGTAGTTGCTGAAATTCTGTTCTGAAGGTTATAATTATATAGGGAGGTAGATCCTACACATTGTTATTGACATGGCCAATGGCAGGCAGTATATCATGGAGTGACTGCACTGTTTTCCTAGAAATACTACTCATTTTTACTGGAGAAATATGGTCAGGGAGGAGGAGAAGCTTTGGTGAGGACCTTGGGTGGCAAGGTGGTAGCAAATAGATACGTGGAAGCATGTTGATGGGGATTTGGGATGGAGACATTTGATAGAATTTTCCATGCGGAAGGAGACAGTGAGTAGAGGTATACTGACAGGAAATACCAAGGCAGGTTTGAAAATTGAAAGCAATTTGTTTGAACTGGAACAAAGGGCAGAGGCTGGAAGAAAGTGAGAGCTCAGCCTGGAGAAGGAGTTTAGAAACTTGAAATGGACACAGTAGTGGGGACTATATATTTATCATAGGCAACAGGAAGCCATTGAAAGCTTTAGGAAAAGAGGTAACTCATTCCATTAAGGATTTGGGTTGCCTTTGCATTGAATTCTATCAATTTTTAATTTGATTTTATTATTTTATTTTAAGATTTTATTTAGTTATTTCAGAAAGAGAGAAAGAACATGAGCAGAGGGAAGGGGCAGAAGCAGACTCCCCGATGAGCAGGGATCCCATTGCGGGGCTCGATCCCAGGACTCTGGGATCATGACCCAAGCCAAAGGCAGATGCTTAACTGACTGAGCCCACCCAGGCACCCCTTATATAGCTTGTTTTAAAGTTCTAATGTTTTTAATACACTCTGTCTAATACATAGTTCAGTTTTCCATCAATTATTCAATTCAATTCAATCCCACAATCACTTATAGATTGTGCTTTACACGTCATCAGGTATTCCTCATCCTGATCTGTTGTGGAGGGATAGGTTTTGCAAGCTTGATGAGGACTTGAAAGTAGGTGAAGATAAATAACAAGCAAAATTGGACCTAGCCAAATTTGAAGTTAGGAATGGCAGGTGGAAGCAAGTGGAAGTGGAAACCGGGAGTCAAGCTGAATTCAAAATGGCAGGTGGCAGAATGGTGACTCCAACCCAAAGAACCCTGGAATTCTGTCCATTCAAAGGGTAAACAGGCTGCTTTGATTGTAGGAGGTGGCCACCAGGGACCTAATCAGAAGAGCTAAGGTCCATTTAACTCCTAACATTAAGAGAACAAAAGGGGAGGGCTCAAACCATCTACCTGTAACACTTCCTGTCCCCCGAATGTGATTCCAGTGAATTTCATACTTGGAGGATTTGCCTACAGAGGCTTCACTTCCAAAATGACTGAAAAGCTTTTCACACTGAGTGTGGGGCACAAGAATAAGTACCCACAATAATAAATGAACATCTTGGACGTCAGAACAGAATCCTTAGTGAAAGAGACTTCAGCATCAATATAGGAACGTAAATGAACAGTTCTTTGATGGGAAGTTAGTAGACTAGGTGCTAAAAATGTACTTGGTTGCTTTGGAAAAGTGCACTATTTTGTATTTACTTATTTATTTTTATTTAGTGAAGAACATATCTTAGGGACTTGGGTGAATACATCCTAAAAGTATGCCTAAATTATCTTACACATAGGGGTTTCTGCTCAGTAATCAAATACCTATTGTGAACTCTACATCTAATGTTGTTTTCTGCTTGCATTGAACAAATTCCCAAATCTCCAGAAGCATGAAAACACTTCCTTTTAAAGATTTTTATGTAAATGTGGACTGTATTTAGAGCTACTAACATTACACAAGTTCCAATTTTTGTACAATGAAAGATTGATAGAAAACGCAAATCTTAGCTACAATTCTAAAGATGCATATAAAAGAAGATGACTTAAAACGGTATGTGAGCACTGGCATTTCTCTTTTGTCTTTCAAATCATGATGAACAAGGAGTGGTGGAAAATGTTTGATGTTGGCATGGTGGTTTTGGTTAATTGATACATATTTCCCCCTTGATCTTTTTTATCTCTGAACTTCTGGGATGTCCGTATATAACTGACTCAATACATTGTTAAACGTTTGAAAGGTCATTTGGCCTTGGAGAGATGGATCGTTTCTATAAATGAAAATGATAGGTAACCACTAAGGAAAGGAATAACTAGGAGCTTTCTGAAGATACCATAAATGCTTGGGTTTTAAAGATTGACAAAGACTTACTTACATTTTGCTAAGTACTCTCCCCCTTGATTCTAAAATCATTTCTATTTGAAGTGAAATGTAATCCATATGTTTTTGATTCATTAACACTTAATTTCTTAGCATCTCTTTACTGGAGTGCTATATAGCAGGCTTTTCATCTTTTTTATAAGCTTATTTTCCTCAGACACAGGAAATCAAGTTTTTGTAAGAGTAAACAAACTTAAACTCAAAGAGACATGAGAGAGTTTTGTTTGTAACAAAGCACCTATTAGCTTTGAACTACTTCTGTACTTGGTATGCAAATTTCTTTAGCGTTCCCTAAGAATCAGATATATTTGTAATTAACTGAGGCACAATACACAGCTTTCTGTTTTATTATTTATTGAATTTTCCTACTATCTTACTCTAATTTCTCTTCATGATAAAGCAGCTGACTACTAACATATTAATGAACAAGTCATTAATGATAGTTATTTAATTGCCATCTTATTATTTATTCTTATTAATAATGCAGAAGCTACTTATCTTTTAATAATTATGTGGTGGGAAATGGAATTTCATGTAAAGCATTAAACAATGTTCTTTTTTTCTCCCTTTGGAAGTACAATGTTCTTTACCGGGAAGAATGAAAGTCAAATTCCTTTCCATATCCGACTGTTACTCGAGAAAAGCCAGTTCCCCATCACTTGCATTTGTATAGGCTTCAATGAGATGAAAATACAACTCTATTGAAATACTGGCTCCCCTATTACCCTTTGTCCCTTTTAGCTTATCTAATTTCTATAGGGTGTTCTTTGGGCTTTTAACAGTCACAAAGCTTGAATAAATTAGAATTGCAAAAATGTCACCATAGTATTATTACCTGCTCAGAGAAACTATTTGCTTGAACTCTTAACGCTCACGTTTTTGGTAGATAGGTCAAAGAGAATTTTTTTTAAAAAGGGGCTTAAAATTAAAGTAATATTTTCTTAGGAACAAAGGAAGAAAATAAATAGCTCTTACTGTGGGTCAGTCACTATGTCAAGCAGTTAATATGTTGGCTCATTTAATTCTCAAAGCAAATATATGTGGTGGGTAGTATTTCCATTTTACAGATGAGGAAGTGGGCTCAGAGAGATGAAATAACTTCGTTCACCCATCTATTCATTTACTCGCCACTTTGTTATGGATCATCTGATATGAAGTAGGCACTTTTTTCCAAATGCACATGAAAGTAAAAACAGTATGTCTTCCTTTACAGTACAGTGAAGAAGTTAAGCAGTTGGGGGGCTAAAATGCCAATACAGTAGATGGTGCCAATTCCGTGGATGGCGCTAGGCAGTATGGTGGTAGCTTGAAGGGAGATAGTATTGTTAACGAAATTCCACCAAGGAAATTTCAAGATCTACTTGGCTTTATTAAGTGATTCAGGCACTGGGCAGCATCCCATCTAGCAAGTAGAGGGAGCTCAAGGAGCTGTACAAAATGGCAGGTTTTTTCTAGGAAGGAGGTGGGGCAACAAGTTAGCAAAAGAAAAGAAAGGGTTGTTTCTGGGAAGGTCACTTTCCTTTAGGGGGAAAAGCTGAGGGTTTTATCATGCAGATTACCTCCCCATCCTTTGGGGCAATGGGAGAGATGGAGAGAGCCCATGTGTCCCATTACCTCATTGGTGCTGCTGGAAAATTCTTGATTGACTGGTAAAGACTACATTTCTGGGGAAGTTAGAACTGCAGTTAGGTTGGTTAATGAGCCCCCGTTTGGTGATTTGGTCCAGGTGACTTTATTTGGGGCCCATGGTTTTCTTTTTGACAGTCTTAACCCATTTGAAAAGGCCATTGAAGATCTTGCAAAGGAGATTATCGAGATAGGTATTTAAGATGAAGAGCAGTTCAAGGACAAATTGGGCACCAGAAGAATAGGCGCTCCAAGCAGAGGATAAAATATCATGGAGGCAACCATAAGAGACTCTAGCTCTAGGAACAAACTGAGAACTGCTGGAGGGGAGGTGGGGGGTGGTAATTGGGTGGTGGGCATTAAGGAGGGCACTTGAGGTAATGAGCACTGGGTGTTATATGCAACTGATGAATCACTAAATTCTACTCCCAAAACTAATATACATTATATGTTAACTAAATTGAATTTAAATAAAAAAATTTTAAAAAATCTCATGGTATTTTGGAGAACAGAAAAGAATTTAGTATGGCTGGAACATGACTAATGTAAGCATCGGGGAACACCGAGTTTGGATAAATAGGCAAGAAATGATATATATTAGTATTTCACTTTCCGTGTGCATTGCAAAACCACAGTTCCCAGTAATTCAATATGAATCAGTACAAAAATGGCCCATGGAAGACTGTAAAGTGAAGTCAAAAGTTACAAAGACATACATAAAATTTTCACATGGTTCTATCTTCCTTTGATGTAGGAGTATGGAAAATTTATCTTTGTGCTTTTCTAAATTTCCTACTAATTTTTATGATGAACACATAATATTTTCATAATTTGGAAAAAGACCTATATACGTGTTCTTTGACAGGAAAAAGTACCAAGCGCGATATAAAATCCTTTGCAAACCACTGTCCCATGCCTTTCGGGAGCAGTCCCTGTTATGTTTTCAAGTAGGTGTTTGTGCCATGACAATCTGTCTGCTACGTAGTGGCCTCATGATCTGTCTTCAGACAGGGAAGAAAGAAAGTCACAGAGAGTGTTAATGAACTGGCCAACATTGCCATGGTGTTTCTCCTTCTCGGTTCTGATTATCTTTCAGATTTGATGAAACACACACCTTTCTTAACTTGGCGGCAGAACCCAGTCACATTTTGCATCTCCTGATGGGATTTTGTTGGTTGGTTCTCTTTGTTCACATTTCTTCCTTTCCAATTAGAAAGGCAGTTTGGTTTCCATCATCACCAGCAACAGCAGCAGTTGTGGTTTATGCCTCGATTAGGTCCTAAAACACAGCTAAGCTGCTGTATATTTGGCAGGAACAGAGTCACCGTGAGCGCTCCAAGCGACACGCGCTGCCATCTACATTTAGCTCCTGGTTTCCAGGCTGGTCCCTTGGCTTCTTCTCAGGCAAGCTGTTGGAAAAGCTCTCATTGTCACTCTACAGCCTGTCACCAGGTCAGGCGATGACTCATTTGTCCTGCTTTGGATACTTGCTTATTTTTAATTTCTTGATATAAAAATTTGTTTATGGATTTTTTGGGGCACAGTTTTGTCAAATAAATCTTGCCCTAGCCAAAGGTTTGATCTTTTAGATTGTTTTCAAACCCTTGTTTTTTTTTTTTTTTTTTTTTTTTTTCACATTTGGCTGATACTCATTTCCTGGGTCTTTCCTAATTGTCTTAGTCATGTATAAAACTTAAAAATCATGGATAATAAGCCTAATTTTGTCATTAGGCTGGAATGAGCTATGCCAATAAGGCTTTTTGTTGTTGTTGTTGTTTTGTTTTAACAAAGAGCACTATTTGTTAACTAAACTTTCAGTTTCTTTTAAAATTTATATGATGCTTTTAGATATTGCAAAATCTAAAGGATGTGTGAAGAGAACCTTAAGTGGAGGGAATTTACTATCCTTGATCAAGAGGTAATGACTTCAAACTCTGGGCCCTCTCCATGGGAAAATAGTCACAGTCTAATGAAGGATAGAGATACCTAATAGCATATATGCATTGGTTCAAATCATACCATTTCTTTATATTATGTTATTACTAAAGGACTTTTTAATTTGTAAAACAGATTGTCCCTATTGCCAATTGCCTTTAATGTCTATATTGTACTTTTAAAATCTACAGTTTCCATTTCTTAATTTCCACATTTTGCGTATATACCCTACAAATAAACTAAAACTCCTTTTAAAGGAATCCTTGAGCATCCCTTGAAATATAGTTAAGAACCTCAGAGCTGTCAGCAGACCCTACTGAGACAAACATTCAGTTAAGTAATAAAGGACTTATTTTATTATTTTAAAATATATTTGCCTCTTTAAAATGGGTCCAATACTTCAACAACTTCATTAAGATGTAATTTACAACTATAGGGGGGCCTGGGTGGCTCAGTGGGTTAGGCGTCTGCTTCGGCTCAGGTCACGATCCTGGGATAAAGCACTGCGTCAGGCTCCCTGTTCAGTGAAGAATATGCTTCTGCTTCTCCCTCGGTGCCTCCCCATCACTCGTGTTCTCTCTCTCTCAAATAAATAAATAAATAAATAAATAAATAAATAAATAAAATCTTAAAAAAATAATAATTTGCAGCTATAATGTTAATCCATTGAAAGTGCCCAATTCAGTGGTCTTCATCATGTTTAGAGTTCTGCAACCTTTATCATAATTTAATTATAGAACATTTTCATCACCTCAAATGTGATCATGGAAATAGAAATTAAAAAAAGAAATTTAATCTAAAGTACAACTTATAGAGCTTGCAGTTGTGGAGAACACATTGTTCCCAGCTTCAGGAACAATGTTCTGGGTACTCCAGAGGTAACACAACAGACCTGGATTGAATCTAAAAAGTTCAAGCCTGAAGGATCCAAGCAGTATTTTTTCCCCCCAGGTTTTTAAAAGGGATTTTAGAACAGTAGAGCCCAGAGAATGTTGACGCAATGTTCAATAAAAAAATGCCAAGAAAAAAGTTATTAATAGTATGAGGTTTGTTTTTCTCTTGAGCCTCATGACAGCTCTTATGATGTTCTGTTGTTGCTTACCATACAATTATGTAAGAGGAAATGGTACCAAAGATCATCAGGAACAAGAGAGAATTGGTTCTGTTATGATAATAGTGCTTTTCTGAGGTTCTTATTTTATTTGCCAGAACTTCAGGGTCATTAAAAATACCTACTACAGTTTTTACTGAAAACACCAAAATTTTATCTTGGTATATTTTTTTTCTCTTCCAAAAAAGAATATAGAGCAATTTCAGTCCCGTAAAAGACATATTAATGATGTATAAGCAGTGGTGGTGGAAACTGACCCAATTAACAGTTTACTGTCACCCTTTATAAGCATATGTGGAGAAGTGAGTTGTTATTTTCTGCAGTCCTTAAACAGGCAAACTGTTTTTCCTGAGTCTAGGAAGCGTCACACAGGAACAGTACACTCTACTGAAATTGACCACAGCTCCAGAGGGGCTTCATTGTCACACAAGAATGCATTGATGGCGCTCTGGATGATTTTACAACAGTGCTCAGCAAAAGTGCATCTCTATTTGGGTTCTGTTTTCTCAACTTCTCCAAGACCATTCGGGTTCATCAGGCAAACTGCTAAAAATTCATTGAAGAAAAGTCTGTTATCAAGGGGCTGGCGTAAATTGGAGAGAACACTCAGGGTTTCTGTCCTATTTGCAGGGCCAAATATTTTCAATACTTCTTGGCAGGACGTGCTGCATATGCTATCTTGTGTAACTTGAAATTTGATTCACTTTTCACTTAATACATGTGCCCACTATTCACCAAGAATAATAAATATCAAATCTAAGCTCTACAAATAAAATGTGACATTCAGTTGTCCCAGAGAATGACATATCTACACCATGTATGCCTTAAGTTTGGTTTCTTCTGTTTTGGGGTAGGGAATCCCACACCCAGGATAATTTTTGTTGTTGTTTGTTTGTTTGTTTGTTTTTGATGTATTGGATTCACTGAGAAGGCAAATCACCTCTCTGTATGAAACAGTATTAGAGAAAAGTTTAGTTTTTAACATGAATTGGTAATTTTATGACTGAACCAAGTCACCAAGTAGTTTAGGTAGTAGTATCCTTCCCCTTTTGCTCTCTCCTCCTTCTCTCCCTTGCTTTTTTCTTCCTTCCTTTCTCTCTTCCATCTTATCTTTTTTTTTTTTAAGATTTGTTTATTTATTTGGAAGAGAGACAGACATGCATGTGCACATGCAAACATGAGTGTGGGGAGAGACAGAGGGAGAGAGAATCTCAAGCAGACTCCCCACTGACTGCAGAGCCCGATGCAGGGCTTGATCTCATGACCCTGGGATCATAACCTGAGCTGAAATCAAGAGTCGGTCGCTCAACCAACTGAGCCACCCATGTGCCCCCTTTTCTTCACTCTTTTGATAAATTCTGTGCATAACAACTTTGTTGTTGGGCTCAAATCAAAGATATAACACATAATCCTCATGCTCGAGGACTGCGTAAGCCATTCTACCTTGATGATGTTGGCAATGGCTACCCATACTTTGACATGATGCTGTCAGCTCCTGGTATTTCCCATTTTCTGTTTTTGGAAAATTTACCACTAATAGAAAATTTTAAGAGGAATATAATGAAGAAGCATGATGGCAGTTAGCTGAACAATTGAATTGCAGCATTTGTCATTAATCGTGTGATTTAACCTCCAGTTTTAGTTAATCCTGACATTTCTGAATATGAATATAATGGTGGAAGAGTTTTCTGTGTTTAGATTTTTCCACTAAGCCTAATCATTATAAATCTATTGGCTCGACAAATGGTAGCCTATATAGCGCAAATAGACAAATGGGTTTTTCACTAATAGATATGTCAAAGGGGTGCGAATATGATTTTTGCACGTTACTATAAGATAGAAACACTCACCAAATATTTCTTTATGTAATTCTTTTATGTTGCTTCTGATGAAAACTTCCCAGCAAATTTGTAATTTGCTTCCCAATGAGTAGATGAAGTACAGAAAGTTATGCTGTTAGGTAATTGGAGTGGAAGGAAATGCTTATTCCCGCCTTGATTTTTGGTGAAGAATCACCTTATATTGCAGGAGCGTTACATAAACGTACAGATGCAAACATTGTGTAACGAGTCAGAGTGCTGAAAGATGATTGTAAAAAGTAGAACCTCTTTAGAGAAGGGCAGGTCTTTTCCTTGTCGTCTTTTTAAATTTCAAATCTGAAAGATTTTGCTTTTAGCATCTAAAAAACAGCTATTGGAATATTTCATGAAAATGTAATGTTTGTAGATTTTAACTTAAAACATTGAAAGAAATAACAATATCTTACATTACTATCACACGTTAGAGTCGTCAACATGTTGTCAACATAATTCTATTTGTTCCTTAGAGAAACCTTGAGGTAATCAGGTCAGGAATTTCACAGGTGAGGGAAATTAGTGAGATTCAGAAAGATGACTTGCCCATCATAATAAATGTCACAGCCAGGACTAAAATCTAGGACATTTTGCCAGGCATGATCTTTGCACATGTCAGAATATTTCAGGAAGGGGATAAAAACCTCTCAAGTAAGAACATTTTGGCCTTATAATGTTGTGGTTTTTAGTAAACGATGTACAAGTAAGTTATATGGCATTTTGCCCTCAATTTGAAACCTTGAAATGATGAATGGTAAAATGGCTTCTGCCAGATGTTCAGCCCAGGAATCTCAGCTTGTCTGCCCAAACATCAACAGTCAAGAGTGACGGAGTGGGTTTTCCAGTTTCTTATTCAAGATCAACTTGGAATTATAATATTGCTCCCAAAACACTGATCAGGAGCTGAGCCTGTTCCTGTGGTAAGATCCAGTAAGGGAATACTTGGAAGACCTTGATGAGGATCCTATGGTTAGGGATACTTTTCCAGGTCTTGGAAGGCCACTTAAAGGACCAGAATACAATATTGCACCTCAATCCTATCACTTTAATGGAGGGAGATTTCAAAGTCATGTTAATGCTTTATGTGTCTCAACATTGTTAGGTAAATAATAATAGTAGTAGTAGTAGTAATAGAGTAAGTTATCTCCCGGAAACAAAAAGATCATAGAAAGTAGACTAACAACCATGTTATTTTATTCACATACACAAAAAACAATTATAAGACTGAAACTCAATATCAAAAGAATTGCCAATTCTGTGCAAAGAAAATAAATCAACCGAGGGTCTTTTGCCTTTACTGTTGTCATTCGGACGGAGTCACTGTGTAATTGGAAGTCAAGACATCTCATAAAATGGGCTTGGGAATCTGGATAGTAGAACTTTACAGGCTTTCTCTCCTGGTCTCTGCTTTCAGCAATCTTATATCCTTGTGTCAATGAAGAAAACATGTAGCGTAAAAAGCCAGTGTGTTGGCTTCGATGTCCAAAAAAAAGAAATACCCATTAAAATGCATGAAATCAGCTAGTACATCTGTCTTCAGTCTCTTCACCTTTAAATACAGAAGAAGATCCTTTAATGCAGTGGTGATGTGACCTCTTGCCGATAATCTCATTAGCCTCTCACCCCCGTACACCCCTCCAAAAATATGTGCTTAACAAAGCTACTTGCAGATTCAAAATATATACCTTAGCCCACTCCCAAGCTAAAGATGCCACTAATTCCCTCTTATGATTATAGAAAATCTGCAGTTGCCTCTCCCTAAGTGCTTTCTCTGGCCCCATACTGCTCTAGGGTTTTTAGTGTATTTACAGATACCACATGATTTTTTTTTCTTTTTTTTGCCACAGTCAAGTGAAGTGGTTTCCTGACCAAAGTTCTCCAAGCTTCTTTCTTCTGAATCTCCTGATTCCTCTGAGTACCTCCTTTCTATGATAATACATAAAACACACGCACACCCTTTTGAGTGTTCCCTCCTTTTCTCCTCCATTTATACGTTTTCTTAATTCCACTAGATATAAATCACTGCATAAACTGCAGGTCTGAGGTCCTGGGAGCTCAAAACTCCTGCCATTTAGCACAGGTTTATAGACTTGTTCTTTTCATCGTGGCTTTATAAACGACGGCTTGTGAAGCAAGGTGTAGGTTACGTAAAAGCACACTGAGGATTTCAATTCCTTGGATGTTTGGAAGCTTTGGTCTTGAAAAGTACGCTTGTACTTTTGTATGTGAAACAGCCAGACTTGAAACATTAGCACTGCCCTCATGATTCAGTTTTAGTTTAAACAAGGAAGCTTCATTGCAAGCATAGGTGACTCTTTTTAAGAACAGTTTTTGAACAATAGGTTGGGTATCTGACATAGGATGTGGAATAGAGTCGACCCACTGGAGGAGAAAAGACTTCCAGTCTTAGTTTGGGGATTTTTTTTTTTTCATCTTTATCCTTCGCTTTCTCTTACTTATTTATCACTAACTAAATCACTGAAATATTTTCTTTTACTAAATGACAAGGCCTTCTTAAAGGAAGAAGGAAAGTACTAGATTTTCTTAATTTGTAATTTGTAGGGATCCTCATTTGCACATTCTTTTTAAGCTCTTTGGTATAATTAAATGTGACTCTAAGTATTCTGGTTTATATTATAAGGTACATCAAGGGTGTATTATATTACTTCCTTTTAAAACATTTAATATTTGATCTGAAATGATTTTATATCCCCCTATTAAAGAACATCTTCTCCAGCTAACCCTATAAAAGTGCTTTTCTAGGTCCTGCTATAATTATTAATACAAAGCTGCTGCTACCGTGTCTACTACTACCATAAATAATTTAATAAAGCACTTCCACACATCTAATTTCAATCAAATGCCATACTTTTAAGGGAAAGGTTTTATTTTTCTATTTAACATTAAATGAAGACGTCAGAGCAGCAACAAGGCTTGGAGATAGTTTGTAGTAGGAGGCAAAGCCTGGACTGAAAGCCTGGGATTTTTGATTCCAGTACGTGTGTTCTTTTTCTTTCCTCCACAGTGTTGGAATTTATACATAATAGCATGAAAGTCTCTTTCACAAAAGAGTTGAGAACAAAGGTCACGAGTTTGTTGAATATGATGTAATTTGAACTATGACTTTTAGGCTATTAAAGTAAACATTACAATAAGTTTTAAAAATCTAGGTTACAACCCACTTTTTCAAAATGTTGAATACGTGTATCACACACCACAGTATGAGAAATAGTAAATTTTAAGTCACATTCTTAACTTCAACGAAAGTGCCAATCTATTAGAGTAGATAGAAACTATAAGCATTTTAAGAAATGGAAAACAATGGGAAGAAATTATTAATATAAGAAGGAGTCAGTTCTATAGGAGTTGAAGGGTCAGGGATCACATCGGATAGGAGTGGTTTAAGATAAACTGTTTCCTCCTTAAAAGTCACACAGAAAACCCAGAAGATTTTACCATAGAAACACTAATTTCCACATAGGGACAGTGGCTGAATCGTGTGACTCCAGAAACGTCCTCTTTGGTGTCATTTCCCCTTTAGGAAACTCACCAGCATCACTGCTGCGCCTGCTGGCTGAAACACAGAGTTTTCTTCCTCCCATTCTCAAACTCCAACAGAAGTGTGGATAAGCTTTCTTCTCCTTGGATCCTTCCACATAGCCCAAGTACCCTTAACTTACAAAAGAATGGGCTAAATATTTGGAACAACAGGGAAACAAGATGAAATATAAAAAAGTTTCGAGCTTACAAACCAGTTTACGACCCCACCTTAGCTAATTTACTCAGCGGGAAGACCCTGCCCTATTAAACATCACTTCGGAAACACAGCATCACACCTTTACTCTGGAGAGCCCGTATAAATTTTTAGGAACTTCCTATTTCCCTGTTTCTTAACTCCCAGTTTGCTGCTAAACAAAGGAAACTCTTTACAACCAATAAGATTGGAAATAATCTCCTAGGGCCCTTCATGGTAGCAGACCAGGATCTTTATTGAGCTCTGTTTTCTGGTCTGAGGACACATTCCCTACCTCACCCCCCCCCCAACCCCCAGGGTGATTTGCAACACTGTGGTGACTGACAGGGCGAATAATCTGAATTTAGGAAGAAATGTGGTTTATTTTTCTTTCTGGGAACAGAGTTACGCCATGACAGGCTCAGTGATAGAGCAATATCATCCAAGTAATTATGACATTCCTACAATAGGAATGATATATTCATATTATCAGGGGGAGGTAGAGCTACCATACTGTTGGATCCTAGTGAGGGAACAATTGAAGAAATGAAAGGTTTCAATACACTACCTGAAGGATGAGGCACAAAGGAGGAGGCGCTCATATTTAACATGACATGTTGAGCCTGTTAGATTTCTTTAAATAACCTTATTTTTCCAAGAATAGGAAATGTGCCTGCTAATGAACCTTTCATCAGCAGGTTTCTTAATTAAAAGAATGTGAAGAGGGGAAGGGAGGCGGCGAGGTGCTTTTAGCCAGGTCATCCCTCGTCTCGAGAGGCATCGTGTTGCTTACGACATCAATAAACTTTCTTCTTTAAAAGAATTATTTAGTCTGCAAGCAGCAAGTAAAATTTTATTTGTTCCTCACACATAAAGTTTATTCCAGACAGACCACCAGCCTGTAGTTAAAAAAATAAATAAGTAAATAAATAAACCCCCCAAAACCTCAGGGTTTATTTGATGTTAGAGATCAGAATATTAAAAGTCCCATGTGGGAATCAGGTTATGACTGTGTCAACTTCCTTTCATAAAAGTCACTCCAGAAATGGGAGGCCCATATATTCCCATTATTTGTATTTATTATTTGGAAATTCTAAGAAGTATGTAATGTTTATTGAGGAATCTTTGCTGATATGAGATGTTTGATAAAATCTCTCAAAGGGTCAATCACACATAGAGTTATCCCAAAGCAGAGGCCATATGATTAAGAAATGGTAGAGGAAATTTGAACCATCACTGCATAGAAGTTAGATATCAGAAGCTTTATGTACAGTGCAGAGTAGACAATAAAGCTGTCTTCAACTGATTGGTCAATTAGCAAATAATTATTAAATGCACTACGTTCTCAGAATGAATATTAGTCGTAGCTAACTGAGTGTTTACTCTTGTGAGGCAATGTACAAGTGCTTTGCATGGATTATTAATTCTAGAGTCATACGGTTAGATAAGTGCCATTATAGATGAGGAACCGGAAGCACAGAGAGCTTTGATAACATTCTAAATGTCACACAGTTGATGAGAATAGAGTGGAATATGAGTCCAAAGATCTTTGGACTTATCTTTGCTCAGATATGTCTCTCTTTAAATTTATTATACAACCCAGAAGTTCCACTTCTGTATGTCTATCTAAAATAACAACAAACAAAAAATATCTTTGTTCATGAATCTTTACATCTCCGCCATGCTATTCATAATAGCCAACAATACAAATAATTCAAATTTCTGTCGACTAGTGGTGGGCAAGCAAAATTCAGTATATTCAAACAATCAGATACTCTTCGCCAATAAAAAGAACTAAACTACTAACATCAACCATAGCACAGATGAACCTCAAAAGCATTCCAAGAAGGTGGTTCTCATTCTCATGTTTTGGTCTTTGGTCCAAAAGGAAGGGGGGCAAAGTAACTGATGAAGACTTGAAGTACGGCCTCTTTAACACCCACATTTAAGTGAATACTGGAAAGGTACAACACAAAGCATATGATAGGAGGGAGATTCCTTATTCCTGGGAGCATGGGGACAGACCTGGAAAGAGGAGAGAAGCTGGAAGGGCAGCTAAGTAGCAAGGCATGAAACCCTTCCACGGCACCTTTATGGGGGCCCACCATAGCCACACCACAGCATAGGCTGCAGGGCAAAGGCGGCAAGACCAGGGGTTGAATGGAGATAATGACAGAAACACAGAGGATGTCACAGCAGCATCAGCAAGAAGTGAGGGTTGGCTGAATCATGTAGAGATCATCACGGGCCCCTGACCAGGCAGACAGCCTTATCATGGGTTACATCAGCTGCTGACCTCAGTAGAGTGAGCAGTGACCAGGCCATAAGGAAGATTGCCTCGATGACCACAGGGCATGGAAAGATGCCAAGAAGAACCAATGGCCTTTGTTCTCATCCCACCACACCACCTAAAACCTGTTGTATTCCCGCAACTCTTTGAAGTATCTTTTCTGACTCTCCGGAGAGAAGCAGAGTAATAGGAGAGAAAATAATAAGTGAATGAGCTACGAAAAAAGGTTTCCATAAAGTCACTTTGATGGATTGGATGGATTTGGAATGTGAAGAGCAAGAAATGGAAGGTGACACCCAGGTGTTAAAGCTGAGCAGTTGGGGGATGCTGTGGTGCCATTTACTGTGGCGATGGCTAACACCAGAAAGACTCCCTTTTCAAAGGAGCAGAGTAGAGTGGAAACTGATCTTCTTTTCCAGCTATTTGAAATTTGAGATGCCCGATAGCTGTACATGCGCAGATGTCAGTCCGTTGGGTACAAAGTCTGTAGGTCAGGGGAGACGTCTAGAAAAATAACAAATCTGAGAGTCATCAACACACAGGTAACATTCAAAGTCCAGGAAGAGTGTGTCAAAAGAGGGTTGAGAGTTGGCCGGGAGAAAAGCCACAGCCCTAAAGACAATATGTAGGGGTTTTGTGAAGGAAAAGGAATGAGCAAAGAAGATTGCATGATGGTGTAGCCCAAATCAGTGTATCTTAGGAAAGGAGTTAAAATATTTGAGGTATTTGTCATAGGCTGGTGGCAAAGCACCGACGTACTAGAGATAAAATTCCAGAGAACGGAGAAAATTGAGAACACTTTAGAGTTCAGTGATATTTTTGGCATAATAGAGGAGAAATGAAGAAAGTGTGCTCAGACAAACTGTGAGAATCAGATAGTCACATGTCGTTTATTTCCACTAGAACTTGATGAATCTGGGACAATAGCTTCCAAATGGAACAGCTGGAATATGATATCCATCAACCACTCTGTGGAAGCTGGAGCTCCCATAGCTTTTTATCCCATGTATTAATAAGTCTTGGGGACGCGAAAGGAGAAAATTTAGTTAGGATAATGTGGTGTTCTTCTATGTGGGATTATGAATCCTTAATGTTATTGTCTCTACTGATGTTTGTTGGACTAGGAAAAGGCAGCTGGCTCTCTGTGGTTTTCACAGGAAGATATCCACCTCACCAGGCTCTCACAGCGAGAAAAATTTTAAATGCATAAATGAAGATGGATCATTTTCCCAGTCCCATTGCTTCTCTTTGTGGTGCTTTTTGCCCCGAGATTATACAAATGGATGGTTTTATGGCCACGGAACATAGCACAGCTGTAGATACAATATATAATACAACAAGAAATTGTTCAGAAATGGGGGGGGGGATTATGGGGAGGCTCTCTGTGTAACATTGTCAAGTTCAAAAACTGCATGTGTCACCCTACCCCATGTAGCACATAATGGGCCTGGGAGCTAGAAATAACCTAGAGCTACTTTTAAATTGTAGACATGACTTCTTAGAATATTCTTGGCATTGTGCTTTCTCTTTCTTTCTTTTTCTTTTTCTTTCTTTCTTTCTTTCTTTCTTTCTTTCTTTCTTTCTTTCTTTCTTTCTTTCTTTCTTTCTTTCTTTCTTTTCTTTCTATGTAGTTTGCACCAAATGCAGAAGAAAGAAAAAGAGAGAAAGAAAGAAAGAAAGAAAGACAGAAAGAAAGTAAGTTAGTTTTCTTTCATTTTTGTCATTTTCTGCAGATCATTTCCCTGAAACTAGGGCCATTTAACATGCCCTGATGTGAGGTGAGGCCACCAATATACCAGAGCCACCAAAGGTGCTATACTCCTTGCAATCCGCTAATTTTCAGAACAATAGAGTTTTACAGTCATTCATAAGGAAGCCCCAGGAGCACAAAACAATATTGAAATTAAGCTTAGTGTGTGAAAACATTATGTACTTTTCTTCCCACTCCTCTGCCTTTATGTCTCCGTTCTCTGAGTGATAACATCACCATAAAACCTCCCAGCTACACTGGAGTGTGTCACTTTGCTTATACCTAGGGGTGTAAGGCCCTTGTAAATCTTGGCTCTTCCACGACTTGAAGCTGATTAAAATGTGCTGGCTTGCTCTGGAGCTCCGTTCCTTCCTGGCTTCCTTCATCACTGCCAGATACCCGCAGTCACCGACAGGGCTCCCTGGTCCGCCTCTGCCAAGTGAAATGTTTTGAAATTAAAAATCTGAAGAAATGGTGCAACGAGCGCTTGATCAGGTGGTTTCTCCTTAGGAAACTGCTTAATGAGGGAAATTCAGCACAACCTCCCAGTGGCGGCCCAACACAGAACTTGAATTTAAAGAAACAGGATTTCTTTCTCCAACTAGACAAATACGCTCAAGTGCCTCAAAGTGAAGACCTTTGCTTCTTGAGAGAAATGTTTATTTTTGAACACTGCTTGTTGGATTTCTGGTGATCGGTGTAATGCATGCTCAATCTAGGAAAAATTGGAGAGCAGACAAAAAGTATCAGGAGAAAATCAAAATGATTCCTAATTTCCAAAACTCATCAAAATTTAGGTCATACTGTATATATGTGTCAGTGTGCTTTAAAGCATTTTCCAATGTCATTAGCGGTTCCTTGGAAATATGGTGTCACTATTTATATAGTAAACCATTGCATGGAAGTAGCAACATTGATATAATTTATTTGCTGTTATTTAACATTTAAGTACTTTCCCCCATAATGTTACACTTTTATGAATAATAATGAACATTGTTGTATGTAAGTCTTGGTCCACATATGTGATAATTGTCTTGGGTTCATTTTCTAGCAGCATAATTACCAAACCAAAAGATACAAAATTTTAAAGATTTATTTATTATTTAAGAGAGAGAGAGAGGGTACAAGCAGGAGAGGCAGAGAGAGAGGGAGAAAGAATCTCAAGCAGACTCCATGCTGAGCTCCCAGATGGTCGAGGGACTCGATCTCACCACCCTGAGATTATGACCTGAGCCAAAACCAAGAGCCAGATGCTTAACTGGCTGCGCCACCCAAGTACTCCTAAAAGTTATAAGATTTTAAAAGACTTCTTAACAAATTACTCTTTAGAAATGTAATAACTTACATTATCACCACTGGCATAGGGCCGTGTCCATTGCAACCCATCATCATCATCATCACTGAGTGTTATCCTTTAAAACAAAACAAAACAAACCCTTTGCCAGTCTGAAATAGAATTTCATCATCTTAATTTTTATTTCTTTGCTAAAGACTCTGGAGTTTTCTACATGTTTAATGCTTATTTATATTTCTTCTGTGAATTATTCACTTAGGATAATTGTTGTTTTTCTGTTGGTTGAACTCATTACTGATTACAGCTATACTGTTTTTCTTTTGGCCATCATTATTGTCATTACAAACACAGTTTAGTATGTCACTGGACTTTTAATAATGACTATGATTTTTTTTTTTAAGGAACTTTAATTCTTAGCGACTTAAATTTTTCTTTCTGAGAACTTGCGTTGCTTTTATGTCTTCTGGGTCTTTCTCTCTACCTCCAAATTAGTTGGTATAAAGTGTAAGATCATTGCTTGTTTTTTAAAATTGATTTTACGTTAAACATTTGAAGCTATGATGTACCTGGGAATGTATTTGGTGTGCGTGTGGCGTCCTGAGACTCCAGTAAAAAAATCCATCACTTTCTCAATGATCAGTCAAGTTTCTCTTAACTATTAAAGACGTGTGCACTGGGACCTATTTGGGGGCAAAATATTCTATGACATTCATTATTAATTCTTGTAGAACATAGTATTTTAATTGCTCCATATTAATTCTCATATCTAATCACAGAATTTTATTCTCATCGTTCTACCATTTCAAACTGGTTACATATGCTTGCATATTTATTTTTTTAGATGAATTTTAGAATCATTTTGTCAAAGTTCGAAGAAAAATATCATCAGGATTGTAACAAATTGCTTTAAAATTACAGATAGTCTTCACTAGGCATAATTCACTGGAATTCATGCTACGTGAGTGTGCAAAGCAAGGCCTCTGTCCAAGATACGTTTTTGTTAACACAATCCGGGGAAAAGTGAGAACAGCCTGAATAAATTAGTTTGTGAATATATTTTACCAATAGTTTTCTTATAGAGGAGTGTCCTTCATCCCCCAAATAATTATAACTTGGAATCTATATTCCAGGCATATAAATTAATTCATTAATTATATTTTCATTTTGAGATCTCTACACCTAGCATGGACCTTGAACTCATGACCGTGAGATCAAGAGTTGCAAGCTCTTCCAACTGAGCCAGCCAGGCAGCCCTGGTCTGAAAGTTCTCAAATAGCATTAGAATAATTCCATTTTTGAAAATGTTATAATACTGTATTCGCAAATAAGGTGCTCTGGCATAAAGCCCTTTTAAAAATAATTTTTGATTAATACATTGATTTTCTTTCCTGGTTACTGGTGTGTTCCTCTTATTGTTTCTTTGGTTAATTTTGGAGGAATTTATATTTTCTCAGAAAACTTTCATCTTTATCGAGACTTACAAATCTGTTTACAAAGTTATGTGTCATTATGTTAATATAAAATATCTCCATTTTCAGAGCCTGCATCTGCCATACATCCTGTTGCCATAGAAACTCCCTTCCTTGAAGCTATCAGGTACTATTTCTGTGGTATCCTCAGGGATCCCCTCGGTGTTCACATGTAGGCTCTGTCAACTCAGGCACCTCCCTTCCTTCCTTGGTTTTCTTGGGCTGCCAGGTGTTAGACAGCTGTTCCTTTCCATTGAGTACCACTTCTTAAAACCCAGTATCGCCCCCTAGGCAGTAGATATCGTTGCTTCCACTAGCCACCATATTTTCTCCTGGGCACTGCAGCTAACTCCCTCTCCTTAAGGTGAATTCGTAAGTTCTGGTCTATTCAAGGCACAAAGCCATTAATGGAACTCTGGTTGGATTCAGAGGTAACTTTCTATGCTCAAGAGAGGGAGAGGGAAAAGCAGACTCCCCACTGAGCAGGGAGTTGGATGCGGGGCTCATTCCCAGGACCCGGGATCATGACCTGAGCCAAAGACAGACGCTTAACCAACTGAGCCCCCTCGGTGCCCCAATTGTGCAATTTTAAATGGAATTGTGTAAATTTATTTACCTTGAATGCTTATTTGATATGCAGTTGGTATTTTTTACACATATTGTTTTATACTTTTGTAAATCTTTCTTAGTATGGTATATACTAGCTATAAGTGTAGATTTGGAAAGACTAGTGGAATTTAAATTCTGATTCTGCCTACTTAGTACCCTGTCCATTTCCTCGTTTATAAAATGTCAGTTAGGATCATCTAGTTGACTCCAACTCAGATTAGTTTGGCATCATCCTACTTTATTCCTTTAAAATTCCCTCTGCTGTGTGTCTTCTGTATGTTAGTTTCCCTCTCAGGCTGGCTTTACCCACTGTTGTAAGAGAGTTACCGCAGCTTAAAGCTTCACATCCACTGACCACGATGTTTCATGTCCAAGAACATGGAAACTTTTTTCATTAGCTCCCCATTACATCTCATTGGTCTTGTAAAGACCAATGGAAGCTGGAGGTCTGGTCAGTTTTTCCTGAGCAAGGCTGCAAGGCGAGGGCTGACCACTTAATAAAAATTGTGTCTATTAGGATGGAAAGAGCAGAAATCCACAATGAATGACAATAATAGCATTACCTTATATTGGATGAGGGCATCTTGCTAAAACAGTTAGAAGTGTCTGGCACATTGCAAATGCTTAATAAATAAAAATGCTATTATTATTAACCTTTACATATTGCTTTTTATTTCCTTGTGAGCAGCTTGCATTTGAATTTTTAAAATCTAGTTTGAGTCCTACCCCTCAATGAGAGAGTTTATACCATTTTCCACATTCCCAGAATTTCCATTTGCTAATTGGTTCTGTCATCTTGTTTTATAAACTGTTGGATATTCCATCTTCCTTTAAATTGCCTTGATTCGGTGTTGTTTGGCTATTTGAAATATATATAGTTTCTCCTTCCTCAGTGATTTATAAATTACAATTGTTATTTTTTAAAGATTCTATTTATTTATTTATTTATTTATTTATTTATTTATTTATTTAAGAGAGAGAGAAAGTGTGTGTACACAAGTAGGGGAGAGACAGAGGAAGAGGGAGAGAGAGAATCTCAAGCAAACTCCACGCTGAGCACAGAGTCTGACCCAGCGCTTGATCTCACAACCCTGAGATCATGACCTGAGCTGAAATCAAGAGTCAGATGCTTAACCGAATGAGCCACTCAGGTACCACATAACTGTTATTTTTTATTTCATAACTGGCTAAGTTTAAGATTAAAATTACTTGAGCCTATGTGCTTTTTCTCATCTCTTTAAGATCAATGTAGGAATAATATAGAGACTTCTATCTATCTCTGTGACATGAAGACAGAACATGCTTTTATTTCCCTTCACTAATTCTGTGGTATTTGTCCATATGATTCTGGCTAAAAGAAACAAATTATTAGTTTTTTGTTTGTCTGTTTGTTTGAATACAGCTTAGCTTCTTCTTCAAGGATTCACAAAACCAGAACATCCTCACGTATTCCTTTGGCCGTGTCTTCCAGGAGTCTTGTCCACCCTAGTGTTCTTTCCCTATAGGGAGTGTCCAGTGTAAATCTCTGAGATACTCTACAGCCTAGTATCTCAGAGCCATGAAACTCAAGAAAAAAATATATAACAATAGTTTTCCAGAAGAACACAGTCTGGAAAATGCTACTTTACATAATGGAGACAGCACTTTATATTACTATGCTTAGCAGTTTTCTCCGATTTTTTCAGAGGTCTCCTTGCCAAACAAATCATATTGTCCCTTTCAATAAGCAAGTGGTACAGTTAAAGGATCTCTCCAAGACAGAAGAGCAGTCTTCTTTTTAATTTGAACTGAAATCTACACATTCAGAGGAACACAAACATGAGATTTAGCCTTTAAATGTAGTATTCCTTCTACTGTTTGCACTTAAAAGTGTAGGTGTGCAGTCTCCACTAGAAAACCCTGTTAAAGGGGCAAGGGGCTGAGTTTAAAGAAATCTTCAAAGATGGCTTCCTCATTTATCACTTCATCTGATATCTGTCAACCTAGCTGATGTGATGAGATATGACATCCTTCAGAAGCCTACCTCACGGTGGTTGAGATAAGAAATTCAGGCAAGGGCTTCTGTGTCTAAATCCCTTTGGAATGGCACAAGTGGGGTAAGAAATCAAAGAAATATAAGAGGTCATATATTTTTGAAGCAGCCACCTTTGAAGTGATCACCACTGGTGATCATTAAACAGAATTTAAAAAATGTAGAAGCTTATTTAAAACTGAGTCGGAATTAGCCACCCTGTTTTCTGAGAGTCTGGGGTCAAGCAGGTGGCATAAAACAAGCACCACCACTGCAAAACCTCTACACTCTTTCATGCCACTAAAGGAAGAGCCGCTGAGAGTAGGTGGCCCTTTGCATTGGAGAAGCACGTCAGTGACCCTTGGTGTATAAGTAAGTGTGGATCCCAGGACAAACAGCCTCAGTAAAGGAAAGCCAGAGTTCAGCCGGCAACTAAAAATATAAACTGAACTCATAACAAACATTTGGTCTTTTCTTTTTTTAAAAGATTTCATTTATTTATTTGAGAGACAGACAGACAGCGCACATGAGTGGGGGGAGGGGCAGAGGCAGAGGGAGAATCAGGCTCCCCTACTGAGTGCGGAGCCCAAGGCGGGGCTCGATCCCAGAACCCTGAGATCATGACCTGGGCTGAAGTTGGGTGCTTAACTGACCAAGCCACCCAGGCGCCCCAAAACATTTGGTCTTGAAATATATATTTAGAATACACATACATAAAAGAAACAATTGCCTTAAGGGCCGTAAACCCAAGATCCTTTATAAAGAGATCACGTGTTAATACCAGCGGAATAATGATTCTAATTGTTTTGGTGAGGCTACTTAGAAAAAAAAATCAGGTTATAAATGTCATTTTGCTACATTTACTTTAAATTATTTTGCAAACAAAATTGCAACTGAAATGTCCTGCGTTGAATGCTTACATTTTGGGAAGCCAGTGACTTATTAACAACATGTTCCTTTCTAAATTACTTAACTATGATCTAGTTCCTAACCAATATTGATGATCATTTAAAAATAATGATAATAGGGGCGCCTGGGTAGTGCAGTGGTTAAGCATCTGCCTTCGGCTCAGGGCGCGATCCCAGTGTTCTGGGTTCGAGCCCCACATCACGCTCCTTCACTAAGAGCCTGCTTCTTCCTCTCCCACTTCCCCTGCTGTGTTCCCTCTCTCGCTGGCTGTCTCTCTCTGTCAAATAAATAAATAAAATCTTTAAAAAAAATAATGATAATAAAATGTTGACTTAATTTCACTTGCTTTGTCATATTTCGTATTCACAATACAACCCTGAAAAGTAAGCTGTAAGTCTCATTTTCCTAATGGGGAAATTAAAGCTCAGATAGCTTTCAAGTGATGAAGTACCATTCAAACCATGACCACCCTGGTCTGAGACCAACAAGTGTTCTTTTTCGCTATCTTATACTTAATGTTGTCAAAATAGTTCAATGAAAAGGATTTGCTTTTCTTAGGAACACATGCTTTCCAATACCCATGAGAATGAAACACAGCATACTCACAAATAACCACACATCACCTGGGTCCAGGCAACGCTGACCATTCACGTGACAGAAAAAGCAGGGATTAGAATTATTTAGAAAATCCAAGGTAAGCTATTTTATGATAGAACAGTGTTTGAAAAGGGCTTATCAATCATCAAGACAGAAAAATGGATGCAGATCCAAGTCTGATCTGCTGTGAACTGATAAAGCTCCTAGTCCTATATTTGCCCTCATGCCCTTTCCTGATGTGGTTACACTGACCATGAATTCTTCAAGATCACCCTGAGCGCTCAGTTGCTATGCCGGAAGTTGTGTTTTGAATGTGCAATTTTGCCTCCTTAATGAAGGAGCTTCTGCAGGTCATTGCAAGGGAGAAATGACACTAAAATACTACTAATAAGGCATCATGGAACCATGAACCTGCTTGAATCTTTAAAAATCATTGAGAGTGCCAAATATCCTTGACAGTGAGTCTGGCTTTTATGGAGCCCCTGCTCTGTCCAACACGGCAGTAAATACCTTGGAGGATATAAAGACATATAAAGTACGTAGTAAAGGAGCTTACTAGCCAGAAGTGTAAGACAAAAATTAAACGCATAAAACAATCATAGAGAAAAGAGTAGCCATTATAATTAATTGCTCAATTGTTTGGTATGGTTTTGAAGTGTATATACAACCCTTAAGGAAATATGTGTGCCTGTATGATCTGAGACATATCTACATATCAAAAGAGTTTCAGCGGTTACATCACTTCTCAAAGAGTTTGTTTATATCAGAGAATTTATTTGCCTCCAAATGAATCAGTTTTATTATCACCTGAGGAGCTGTGGGAAGCAAACAGTCCTTAGAATTGAGACCAATAAAAAGAGTGCACTGATAAATTTTTTCTGCCCCTTTGGCACAACTGTTCTGCCTGTGTGATATGTGATCAACAAGACTTAAGACCATACACCAAATCACTCCTCTGCATCGACAGGCAAACCCAGCAGATGGGGTGGGTCTATCCCCTGAAAGACACGAGGTTGCTCGTTTTGCCCCCAAATCAAACGTCATGGAAATGAAACACACATTTTGGAGAAACTTTTCTTTTCATGGAATCTGTCCTTACTCACAAAGCATGCTTTGGGCATGTGCCTGAAATATAATAGAATGCTCAATAAATATTACATAGTTGAGACAACACAACTAGAAATTGCCTCGGATTATTTCTCGTAATGTCTGCAGATGTGTAGATATGATTAAAAAAAAGGCAGAGATAGAAGTAGAGTAACTTGATTTTTAGAAAGTCATTAAATTAAGGGAGGTTGCTAATGAGGAAATAGTGTGAGCTGATATTTGTAGAATTCCAACTTTTAAGCCAGAAGGACATGTAAAATTATTACTTAAAAATGGAAATAGCAGTTCATCACTTAACTAGGACAACATCTTGGGACAGTCCTTGGATCTCTTATTGGTCAGGGTTGTGAGTTGTGGAGAGCAGAACAGCCCTGGCTGGTTTAAGAAGGAATGAATGTATAAAAGGGACTTGGGGCTGAAAGGGGATCTGAAACATTGTTTTCAGTTTTCTCTACCTATAAAGGGTCTGGAGTGTAAGTCAAGTGAGCCAGTCTGCAGGATCTGGTACAGAGCTCCAAGCAATATACTCAATTGACCTAAATTTAGGTTAATTAAAATCTTGATGTCTAAGAATCATTTATGGGTTTTTTTATCATTTTTCTGTTGTTTAGCTTTCACTTACATATCCAATAGCAAAAATAAATACATGAATTTTTGCTCTGTAGGACACTCACTGATCTAGCAAATACTAGGCCAAGATGTAACTTTGGTGATTTGGAGGGATACAAAGAGGAATCAAATAAACTTTCTGCCTTCAAGATTCTTCTATAGGGAAGGTGTTGAAGTTTGAATATTTTGATAGTCTCGTCCAGCTTCACAACTGACAGTTGTGAACTCCATGACATTCTTTTCGTGGATACTTACATTGGGATATCGTAGAATTCTTCCCCTTGAACATATAATTTTGGATTTCAAACCTGGTAGAGATGTTTTAGAGGACAAACAAGGATCATTTTCCTGGAAAATAGGTAGTCAGACTATATGTTTTTTATAATACTGGTTGAAAAGTGAAGCACTGAGTCCTTGTCTAATTTATGGGTTGCTTAACTGAATTATTTACTAAATTTCTAGTTATTACTCACTGCTTGAATGTTAAAGAGCAGATTAAAATTAAATCTGTCAAGTTTGGAAGTCAACCGATTCTTGTTCTTGGCTCTAAGACTAACTCCAGATGAAGTTCACCTTATAGGAATCAGATTCAGGGTCTCCGGCCAACATGTATTAGAATCTAGAACACATACTAGGCCAACTGGGCCATTGTGGGTGGCAGAATGTGGGCGAATCAAACCGTAAGCAATGGGCCCTGCCACACAGAGTGCTAAACTGCCAGGTTCTTTCAGATTCTGTGGCTCAGGCACCCGCCAAGCAGGAGATTTGTGATGAATAGAGCCCATATTGATTTTTCCATAATGGAGTGTAAAAGAAAAATGGACAGGTTTTGTTGCAGGTATTTTCATGGGGTACTAAATTGGAGGATTAGTTGCAAACAGCAGTACTGATAAAGTCTGCTGTCCATCTTGATGGTTGGGTCTTTCTATTAAAATGACACATAAATAACCTATTATATCCCCCACCCATGGAAATTCAAATGTACCTGTCAACTTGATAAAGCACTTGCCTGGAGGGAAGCATTGTTTACATTTTTACTCTATTCTTCAGAAAAAGTGAGATTCTAATTATTTCTCCCACTGTAAATTAATGCTGACTATGATGGTTAGCATATCTCTGTATTGTTACATCTTTTGGAAAGTTAAATAATAGAACTGATTCATCATGTATTATGCAACGTGTATTTTATGACAGCTTTCCCTAAGCTCTTCCATCTCCTCTCTATAAATGCTCATTTCTTCCTAACTTGTGTGCTTTCTGCGTCTGTCTTTCTTTTTTCTATCCCATGAGAAATCTTTGTTGATGCCCAGTTAATTCCAAAACTCTGAACTTCACCCTTTGTAGCCTGCCTTGTTTCTTTCCCTTATGGAAAAGCATATACAGTTTTCAACCCACAACTACTTGTTTTTAATCAACCAGTGTCATTCTTAGCCTCCTCCTGGGATATTTTTCCCATTAGAGATATCATATTTGAAGACGAATCATTTGGTTATATTCAGAATTTCCACCTCGTAAGTAACTGGGTTGATTTTTCTTCAGAATAACTTCACCTTTTCCTTATTCTTCTTGCTATCTTTTGCTTGATACTTGTGATAATAATTACATTAAATGATGCCTATAATAATAAGCTTTTACCACTTTCCCCAACTTATTCCATCTATTTTTCTTTCAACTACCCTTTCCTCATTCTTCCCCATACCCTAATCTCTACAAAAAAAAAAAAAAAAAATCATTTCTTTAATAGGCAGAAAATGCATGGGAACACATAGTCTCTATGAATTCCTATAACAATCCAATAGCAGTTACCTAAAGTAACTTTAGGGATAAAGATATAAAGTACCTTATAATCCCGAATCTACTGTTTTCGACTGTTTCTTATACATAAACAGTCACTGATACATTCATCTGTTGAGCGCTGTGCTTATTAAACTCTGTGTATCCCTGAGTTGACCTTAGAATTAAAAGCACCTGAAATATAAAGATTCAAAAGAGTAATTGCCTCTGCCTATTTGAAGACCCCTGCACAGCCATCACTAGAAGTGTGGCGGAGATAGTCATGCCTCATGCACTCTGTGCCCAGCCTTCCCAGCTATCTCTTAAAGGATTTCCAGGGGTGAATTGATTCCCTAGTTGCTCTTTTCCCCCAGTTTGTAAATCTCAAGCCAATCTTTAGCTTAGTCTTCTCAAATACCTGTTTCTTCCACAAGCCAATTCCTGCCTGAATTCAAGATAGTATACCACAAAATCACTGGTAAATTTCAGTTGGACATTTGTAGCATAAACAATTTAAAAGTATGTAAATATCCTTTCATTGAGCTAATTTAACAAAAGCTAAATTAATGACAAAGCCTTTCAGCTGAAATAGTAAAGCAATTTAACAACTTCATTAATTTTAACTTATTTGTTTTACAATCAATTTTTAATAATCAGCTTATATGTCTTTAAAAATTTAATTTTCCCATTGTTTAAGAGATATTAATATATTCTTATGGCTTCTAAGGAATTATAACAAATGTTTTGGAAAAATATGGAGGTATATTTTCTGTCAGTTATCATTTTATTTGCAATTCTTTCGCATCTTGAAAATTATATGTTGTAGTGAGAATTAGGGCATGCATTTTATTTCCTCTATGCCTCCTTTTTTATAAAGGAAATGGGTAGACTAAATGTCTTATTTGACAGTTTTGGTCTCTTAGTAGACTTAAGAGAAATAAAAGATGTTACGAGAATTGACAGATAACCTGACAGCTGGACAAAACTCAGTTGCTGATCAGCTGTTGATAAAAAATAAAGCTGTAGTTTTGACAGAGATAGTATTAAACTGCTAGTATAAGATTACTAAATAAATCTTAAAAAAGAAAAAAAAAAACAGGGCTGCCTGGGTGGTTCAGTTGGTTAAGCATCTGACTCCTGATTTCAACTCAAGTCATCATCTCAGGGTTATGAGATCGATCTCTGTGTTGGGCTCCATGCTCAGTGTGGAGTCTGCCTGAGATTCTCTCTTTTCCTCTCCCTCTGCTACCCCACTCCCCCACACATGCTCTTTCTCTCTAAAATAAATAAATAAATTAAAAAAATAAAAGATTACAAAAAGGTGCTTACTAAAATATTATTTCAATCTGACATTGCTTAAAATCTGGATTATAGCATTTTGTAATTATCCAGAAAATAGAGGTGCTCTGTTGTATATACTTATGTGTGTGTGTGTGTTTATAAGAGAGACAGAGACAAAAACACACACACGGAGACAGAGAGTGCGAGTACACACGGAGGTCTCACTCTTATCTAACCGCTCAATCATTTGCCAGTCTCACCTCAAGTTAACTGAATAAATGAAAGAAACTAAATCGTGCTGCATGTCACCGTATGTCACGCGAAATAAACAATTTACAAGTCTGGTGGTCCATTCTCTTTGTATAGAGAGAGATGCTGACTGCCTGGTGTGCACTCAGTAGAATTTTACAGCAGATTAGTTTCATGCTAAATTTTAGCTAAAATTTTGGAAGTTTATTTCCTCTAGATTCTATGTGAGAAATGCTTGGTAATCGTGGTCCTTGAATTTCTGGCTCCTAAGATGGACACACTGATGGGTTGTGTTTACATATTTTGGCATTGTACTCTTTCAGATTACAGCAAAGCTGAAGAAAAAAATTCTGTTAAAAAATAAGTTTATCATGATTTGCTGATCTCTAGAAACTTGAAAGAGTGAAAATACTGACTTATAGAAAGTCCTATCCCTCAGTCTTGGATTTTTTTTTTAATGTATTCCCATTTTATTGCATATTTATTACTCCAATATTTTACTGTATTTCAGAGATTGAAATTCTTGTAGAAATCACTGAATTACATAACTCCATTTTATCACTGAGGAAAATGAGAAATCAAGAATTTGCCCAAGTGATAAGAATACAAATCTAGAATTTTGTTCTCATGACTATTGTAGAAGACTACTTTCCAGAGATAAGAAAGAATGAAAGCCAGAAACATAAGCAAAAATCAATGGTTTATTAATATTAAAATAAATAAAGTAATATTATCTATGTTTCCAGACTTATGATCACACAGTGTGTAATCCAACAACCGAAAGTTTGTATTTTGAAGGTGTTTTGGGTTTGGCCTGGGTGTAAGAAAAGAACTGGAGGGAAACATTTGTTCAATATTTCCTTATTTGCTCTTTAAAATTTTTAATGTAAACTCAGAATAGGGAACCCCAATAAGAATAAATGACAAATAAACATGTATACAATTTTGCATTACTATGGGG
Organism: Ursus arctos; assembly: GCF_023065955.2. Taxonomy (NCBI): domain Eukaryota; kingdom Metazoa; phylum Chordata; class Mammalia; order Carnivora; family Ursidae; genus Ursus; species Ursus arctos. Next base: position 13,974,693 of record NW_026622997.1, on the reverse strand, counting down.
TCAGTCTCTTAGAAACCAAGAGATACCACATGACCAATTTCTATTAACCACGTTAATAAGTCTAAGCATTCTGTGTCATGGAATATGCAATTGCAACATTGAGGCACTGGTAAGCTAGGTTTCTATAATGCAGTAGCTCTTCCACATTATGTCAGTATTGTCTTCAACAGGAGGTATTTTTTTTTAAAGATTTTATTTATTTATTCGACAGAGATAGAGACAGCCAGCGAGAGAGGGAACACAAGCAGGGGGAGTGGGGAGGAAGAAGCAGGCTCATAGCGGAGGAGCCTGATGTGGGGCTCGATCCCATAACACCAGGATCAGCCCTGAGCTGAAGGCAGACGCTTAACCGCTGTGCCACCCAGGCGCCCCAACAGGAGGTATTTTTAAACTTAAAAAGAAACAGATGTAGAATTTACAGAAGGATCAAAAAAAAAAAAAAGGATACAAAATGTATGGCTCTTAGACCTGGAAGATGCCTTAGAAATTCTTTCATTGGGGCACCTGGGTGGCTCAGTCGTCAAGCGTCTGCCTTCAGCTCAGGCCATGATCCCAGGGTCCTGGGATGGAGCCCCTTATCAGGTTCCCTGCTCAGCGGGAAGCCTGCTGCTCCCCCTCCCACTCCCCCTGCTGGTGTTCCCTCTCTTGCTGTCTCTCTCTGTCAAATAAATAAAATCTTAAAAAAAAAAAAAAAGAAAGAAATTCTTTCATCCAATTTTCTCATTCTATGAATAAAGAAACTGAGACCCAGAGTTCACTGGTGACTGAGGCAGGGCACAATATAGGTTTCCACGGGTGTTATTCTTCGTCAAAGTAAACAAGGAAGGGCGCCTGGGTGGCTCAGTCGGTTAAGCATCTGCCTTGGGCTCAGGACATGATCCTGGGGTCCTGGGATCGAGCTCCACATCAGGCTTCCTGCTCAGCGAGAAGCCTGCTTCTCCCTCACCCTCTGCCCGCCCCCCAACTCCTGTTCTTTCTCACTCGCTCTGCTCTCTCTCTCTCACTCAAATAAATAAATAAATAAATAAATAAATAAATAAATCCTAAAAAAAACAAAAAACAAAAAACCCCAACATAAACAAGGAGATGGGCTATTTCTTTACAGCTAAGCCCTCTCCAAACACTTGTTCCCCATCTCTCAGCTTCAATAATAAAAAATGCAGATAAAGCTATTTATGGTATAAAATGAATACAATTTCCTAGCTTCACTGAAAGGGTGGGCACTTCGGCAACAATATTTTCCACCCACTTCACAGTTTTAAAACGTGTCCTTAGAGAAGCAATAGAGACAGAGTTTAAAAGCCTGGGTTCTGGAGTTAGATGTCCTTGTAACCGTAATTGACCCTACAGTTTACTAATTCATCCTAAGTAAGTTTGTTGACACCCCCTCTCCATGCTTCACTTTCTTCACCCGAGATTTGGGGTAGTAACCACCTAGGTTTATAAAGAGAATTAAATGCAGTAATTCATGTAAAGTGGGTCATTGCCTGTGTTAGTTTTCTGGGGCTGCCATTTCAAAGTGCCACAGAGTAGGCAGCCTAAGCAATAGGAATGTACTGTCTCACAGTCCTGGGCCAGAAGTCCAAAGTTAGGGTGTTGGCTCGGTTGATTCCTTCTCACAGTTCCATGCCTCTCTCCTGGCTTCAGGCAGTTTGGGGGCCATCTTTGGCATTCCTTGGCTTGCAGATGAATCAACCTAATGTCTGCCATCATGTGTATGTGGCATTCTCCTTGCGTGTGCATGTCTGTCTCTGTGTCCAGATTCCCCATTTTTAAATTTATTTATTTGTTTGTTTGTTTGTTTTAGAGAGAGAGTGCACGTGCATGCACCAGTGGGGGGGGGGTAGGGGCAGAGAGAGAAGGAGAGAAACTGAAACAGACTCCGAGCTGAGTGTGGAAGCCCAACGCACAGCTTGATATCACAACCCTGAGATCATAACCTGAGCAAAATCAAGAGTTGGGTGCGCTTAACTGACTGAGCCACTCAGGGGCCCCCAGATTCCCCGTTTTTATAAAGACACAGTTATATTGAATTAGGGCCCACCCTACTGACTTCATTTTGACGGACTACAAAGAGTCTATTTCCAAGTAAGTTCACATTCATAGGTACTGGGATTTAAGACTTAAATATCATTTAAGGAAACACTATTTGATCCACAGGATTGTCCCCATCCTCAGCTTAACCCTCAAGGTCAGCCAGAGTGATTCTTTCTACAACATCATAGATGTTACTCCACTGTTGACAAATACTCAATGATTTCTCTCCAATCAGTATACAAGCCATCATTCTTCAGTGGTCTTCATATCCCTAAATGCTTGGTTTCTTGCCCTGGACTCCCACCACTCTGATCGTACCTTCTTTTTCTCCCCTTGCTCACTTTGCTTCAGTTTTTTTGGACTCTTTGCTTTTCCTTGAACGTAAGGCAAGTGTGTGCCCCTCATAGCCATTGTACTTGCTGTTTCTTCTTCTGACACTATTCTCCCACTTACATACATGACTGATACCCCTTCACTTCATTCACTTATTCCACTGTCTCCTTCTCAGACATGTTCCCTGAATGAAATAGAAGTTCTGAATAAAAAATAGCAACAAAGTAGCCCTTTATGGTCCCCACTCCACCCACTGCCTCATCCCCTACCCTGTTTCCTTTTACTCTGTAGCACTTATGATACATTCAGTTACATATCATATGTTTTCTTCCCCTGGAATGTTATCTGAGTTAGAGCAAGGACTTTGTCTTATTGGTTCAGTTCTGTGTCTTCACATTCCCCTGGTACGAGATAGGATTTCAGTGAATGTTGAATGAATGAATGTGCTTTGAACAGAGCCTTTTATATAATGAGTCCTAAATAAGTATTATTTATAATTCTTATTCTTAATTAATCTTTCCCCAAATAGCTACTGCTGTGATCAATCTTCTATATGCTCTTTTCCTTCTTTTTTTATTCTGCCCCGGAAATTTCATGCTCAAAGAAAGAACTACATTCAGAACAAAAGGATAAGTGTGATGATGAAATCAGGAAACTGACAAAATCTCGTGAAATCTCAAAAGCTGTTAACATTCTGGAAACTTAGACTCACTGAAAGTCACTAAACTAGAAGTTTGGTTGAAAGATGAATGCCAATTTCCCCCATTCTTTTATTTTTCAAGACAAAATTCTGTATCTTTCCATGTAGAGATTTTTTGATCCTTCCAAATCTCAGCCAAGGTGAAATGTCCAACATAAGCACCTATTGTCATTACTTACACATATGATTTATCCCTCCTCAAATCTTTTAGAATTTTGGTCTCTCGTAGGGCATTTAAAACTTCTTAGTTGTAAATGAGAGGTAGTTACATTTGCGTCTCACTTCCCAAGATAATAGGATTTAACCTGTGTATCTCATGACATCTGGCTTGAATGCGTGGCTCAAAAACATCTCTGAATGATGAAAAAGACCTAGGTTTTTTTTTTATGATTTATTTATTTATTTCAGAGAGAGAGAGAGCCAGCTCGAGCCTGGGTGGGGGTGGGGGAGAGAGGGAGACAAGCAGACTCCCCGCTGTGCAGGGAGCCTGACAAGGGGCTCCATCCCAGGACCCTGAGATCACCATCTGAGCAGAAATCAAGAGTGGGATGCTCAACTGACTGAGCCACCCGGGCGCTCTGAAAAAAGACCTAGTTTTAAAGCACAAATGACACATTCTGATTTCTTTTAGAGTTGTGCAAAACAACCAGAAAACATTCCCTGGTCCTGTAAGAGGAAGGTATTAAATTAAATACACACCCCCCCCCCATTAAATCACTACCATTCCAATCAAAATAATATTTCTTTACTTGTTGGGCTGTTAGTAAGGCAATTCATCATCATAATGCATTGTAGCTTTGGAGTAAAGGTTCATATGCGTGCAAAGGGGTATTATTCCAGGAGAGTTAGGACAGAGGCAATCTTTGGCTTGTGGGTGGAGTAGGAGGATGATGTGATAAGAGCACCTGAACAAACTTCACTAAATTAGGAAATAAGGAGTTACAACTTGCACTTCGGGAAGCTGGTGGAGAGTTCACCTCACTGATACTTCTGAAGGTGTGGTCTTAGTATTTTTTTTAAATGACATAAAAGAGCAGTTGTTTTGCATATCCGTTTCGGAGTTGGCAAAAATGAACCCATTTCAGTAGTTTCAATGATAGTCATGCAAAAAACAAAGCGAAAGAAAACAAAAACAGGCTGCCTTCAATACTGAATCAGTTCAAATCACTTAATTCATTTATGTATGCCTTCAACAAATAGAAATTTAGTACCCCTTATAAGCCAGGCTCTATTCCCTTTTCTCACGAAGCGAAGCTTACGTTTGCATGTGGGAAGACAGACAATAAACTAGTAAATCTATAGTATGGTTGCTAGCAACACTTTTAGTAAGTGTTATGATGAAAATAAGGCATAGGGTATGTCTGAGGGTGGAAATGTTATTTCATACGGGGGGGGTGGTCAGCAGAGATGCACTGATAAGGGGACATTTGAGGAGCATTTTAAAAGAAGGGAGTGAGCTGGTAGGTGTCTAGGAATGATTCATTACAATACCCATTGCAAGAGCTCATGTAGGAGCAGGCTCAGTGTTTGGTAAATTCACCCTTGCTGCTGCCAAATCTCTCTCCTAGATTTTCAGCCAATTTATACTACCTAACTAAGATTTAGGAAAAAAAAATTGGTTAGGGTATAAAGAAATTCTAATGTATACAGTTTTGTTCATTGTAGTTGATGCAAAAATATTTGGGCCACTACCTTTTGGGAGTAATTTATCCTGTATATAAAATAAAACATTTACACATACACACATACATATAAAGACAACTTCTCCCTCCATCTTTTGCTTGTCTTAGACTTTGGTATTTTTCTGCCACTAGAGAAAATCAAACTACAGGGGTGGGATAAGAACCAAGAAATCGGGGCGCCTGGGTGGCGCAGGGGTTAAGCATCTGCCTTCAGCTCAGGGTGTGATCCCGGCATTATGGGATTGAGCCCCACATCAGGCTCCTCCATTGTGAGCCTGCTTCTTCCTCTCCCACTCCCCCTGCTTGTGTTGCCTCTCTCGCTGGCAGTCTCTATCTCTGTCGAATAAATAAATTAAAAAAAAAAAAAAAAGAACCAAGAAATCAGTCACCAGTATGGTGGTGGCCACACTTTTGGATGAATAATTTCCTGATCAAGAGCTCACGGCACATCAAAGCAAAGGTAGAGGAGCTGGTTGAATAAATATTTTAAAAAGAACAAGTAATCTTCATACTTTTAGATACTTGAAGCTCATTTTATCAATGATTTAGTGACTTAGTCGGATTGATGGGCTTGTGTAAACTCTAGCCGGTCTATGTGTCATATTGCAAGGCTGCTATCTGGAAAGGAAAAAAATAAATAAATAAATAAATAAATATATATATATATATGTATATATATATATTTTTTTTTCCAATTTCTTTCCTTCTGTTAATTGGCCTAAAACTGGCTATCTTAACTAATCAGTCCAATTATTTGTCTCGAGTTCTTTTGGAACAGAAACTAAAATACTAGATCATAGATAATTTCATGGGTTTTTTGTTTTGTTTTGTTTTGTTTTTTTCTTTGTGGAACTCAGGAGAAGAAAGAGGCTCCTTTTATATTTGAAGATTTGAGTATATGGTGCAATTCTTTGGCCATGGTTTATATATTTTATGCAATCTGACCATAAAATTAAACATTTTTTTTCTTTTCTGCATCTATAGAGAGTGGAGTATATGAGTGGAAAATACTGCTAGCCACGTCATTATAATTACTTTCCATTTAAACAAATGCATTTGCCACCTGTGGGATTTATCTCCAAAGGCAGTGGGCGGCTGAAGCAAAGTTTTGGTTTTTTTCCTTACCTTTCTCCTTTCTGTCACCTTTTGAATCTCTTCTCTGCTCCTGATTCCAGATTTGTAGTGGAATGTTTTCACCTTAGCGTCCTCTCTTCCTATTGGAACCCAGTGCTTCCCATGCACAGGAAAAGTCAGAAGTGGGGTGGTGGGGTTGCTCCATGCTTGTGCTCTCTCAGAAACAAATCTGTAAGTGCTCACCTGTAGTCATATTGGTGCTAGTATTAATGTTTGCATACATATGTACAAGCAAAAACCTAGGGAATACTGCTAACGGCTGTGACTTTCTACTTGTATGAAATAACCTGTAACTTTTTCTTTCATTTATTTCTATTCCCAAGAGCTTTGAAAAATGTCATAACCAGAAGTGACGTTCTTTTTGGTTTCCTAATGTGTTTCTTAAGAATTTTGCAGTAGTGCTATGAAAAAGCATATATTTCTGCAAACAGACACAAGATGTAAAATTTGGGGGGGTTCTTAAAATTAGAGAAAGTCACAATAGCAAAGCTTACATAAAATGTGTACACACCCACATATAGAGATACATTAACTTTCCCAAACTGCATAATTTCTACCTAAATTAACCACAGGTAATTTTGTTTAGAATCATGGCTTTCTGGCAATGCAACATAGTTTATTACCTTTCTCTAAATTGATTCAAATTTACTTAAGTGCTTGTTCTAGACTCCTAATGGTTATGTTAAAGAAAGAAACAACAAAAGCATAATCATCTTAGTTACCTCATTTATTTGTAGGTAATCTTCTATTAATTTTTTCCTGCTTTATTTCAAAGCAACACACAAAATGAAGAAATGTGCCAAATAGCTGATACATATATGTATATAGTCTGCGCAGAAATAAAAATGTTTCAATGAAAATCGAAAACATTATCAAATATGTAGTCTATGCTCCCAAACATCTGATAACATCTCAGGTTTTAGTGTTTAGGCAAAGGTCACAGGTTAGATTCGTATGTGAACCGAGTATGTCTTTGTCCAAAAAGTGGAAACTATGGATGAGTCAAGGAGAGTGTCCATTTTTTTTTTTAAGACAGCCAGCGAGAGAGGGACCACAAGCAGGGGGAGTGGGAGAGGAAGAAGCAGGCTCATAGCGGAGGAGCCTGATGTGGGGCTCGATCCCATAATGCCGGGATCATGCCCTGAGCCGAAGGCAGACGCTTAACCGCTATGCCACCCAGGCGCCCCAGAGCATCCATTTTTATTTGGAAAACCAAACCAACTTCTGCTATGTCTCTTCATCCTGTGAACAGGAGTTGCCATCTTTTCCTAAAGCCAAATATTTGAAATGTTGACATTTTTTATTTATACCAGGATATATGATATTGGGGAACTACAGACACAAGATTAGTCATAGATTTGCATTCACTGATTCTAAAGGAAGGCATTGTTTTCTAAGACAAAATAAAGCACTTTTGGGTAAGACACCCATTGTTTACAGAGACCCAGTTTTTTAAATGACACGTGCTCTCCCAGAGAAATGGTGAATAAAGTCACCATCATCGAGGCACAACTTATTTGGAGTTTGAAGCTTCAAATCCACAGGAGACCGAGTAGATCATCCAGTATGACCTCATTTCCTGACCCTGGTTCCCTCTTGCCGACTTTCCACACTTGTAAATAGAGTGCAAATTCCAGTGAGGAAAGAAAAGAAATCCACCCAAAAGCTGGCCTGTTAAAAATGTATCTATGCAGTAAATCTGTGTACCACTGTGTAATTATAATAACATAAACAAATCCACTATAAGGACGTTCACATCAGACCTAATTTCACGCTGAACTATTATAATGCAATTAACAGCCTCATAGTCCTGTTTTAATTAAGCTCTGTTGTGAAATATGCAGCATTTGAACCTGTTCCGGCCTGCTTCGTCTACCATTGAATTACCGCCCTTAACTTGTTTTCCTGCTGAACGATGAACTTCATTTAAGGCTTACTGTTTGCGGGTCTGGCGTTTTGTGGGTTCCTCTCAGCTTCCTCAATGCCTCCAGATTGAGCTCCTCAGATGTGTCCTGTATGTGTAGTCTCTCGACTCACTTGTCTCAATAGATCTATTAACTCACTCTGGGCTCTCCTAGAAATGAAGCGACTGAGTTGATGGGTTTAACGAAAGAGATTTCAGATGGCAGGAGAGTTCACTTGAGCTGCCTTTGGATTCCCAAGGGCACAGTAGCTGTCTTCTGGCCTACCATTTTGCAGTACGGAGTGAACTCCAATTTTCCATGGATGTTATCCCAACTGCCAAATAGTTTAACCATTCCTCACTAGGAAATGGAAAACAAAGGCATCTAGAGAAAATGCAGTTTTTAGAAAAATCATATCCTGCTTCTTTCCTTTTATCCCTCACCGACCCTAGGCGAGAATGTCTAGGTTGTCTGGTATTTGCCTTAACAAATCTTTCCCTTCCTCTATTTGAATTGCCTTCGCGGCCTGAAATAAAATTAAATGAGAAATATTACGTGGGAACAGTTATCAACGATCACAGGTCAGTTTGCCGAGAAGCTTGTTACTCGACAGCTAGTTTTAAAGAAATAGAGCTAAAAGTCAAGAGAGCACAGTTGCTGAGAATCACGTTCACCCACATAGATTATTCAGACGTGAGCCAAAGGACCTAAGAAAAATCGAATGGTGATTTCCTCATCACTCCTCACCTCTGTGTCCACCCTCTGATCTGCCTTTCTTCAGATTTAGTTCCTGTTATAAAAATCCATGTTCTTCTTTTTTTTACCTTGCCCTACTTTCTTAACCCTAGGGAGGATTTTAAGAAGGTTTCAAAGCTAAGCATCCCCAATTGCTTCAGGCTGTCTTCGGTTGTAAGTCAGAATATAAAGCAATTACCCGTAGGGTAGGATGTGTTCATGGCCAATGGGAGAATGTTCAATATATCAGCGGGTAACCGAAAATATTCTCTTCTGCGTGAACATCTGGTTCAGATTCTTAACCATTTCTAGGGAGGTTTTATGGGGCTCTCTCCCTCACTTCTGCTGTGCTCTGCCTTCTTTTCTAGAAGGAGGTGTGTACCCATACAGCAAAATAATAGGGTTTCACTTGATCCACATTTTTCGTTGTAGGTAGGCATTTGATTATTTGATCTTAAGAACTGCCAGCTAGAAATCCTGAAAATGACCCCAATTGCTTTTGTATTACAACTTTATGGTCCAAAGGAGGGAGAAAAACACACTCTGGTATTTTTTCCAGTTCATCTTCAATTCAAAGAACCTTGAGAAACTTCCATGGGCTATCGTAACCCGAACGCCGGCAGAAATTTGGACGCTGCCTCTAATCCCGTGTTTCCTGACGGACTCCACAACACCCCTTTTGAGTCAAGAAGGGTGTTTACAAAGTTCCCACCCCGACCAAGGATAGAAAAAAATCTTCCCTCAGCCTCTTCCATATGAGCACTTCACTGAAGGGAAAATTCAGCCTCCAGAATCATGTTCAGACACATCCCCATTCGGCAGCCACACACTACCGCACGGAGAGAATAGTGTCCTACGCGATCCAGCATTTTACCCACAGTGAAATCAGAAGTGCCTGGGCTTTAGACTCAGACCAACCTGGGTTCAAATAGCAGAGCTGCCTGATTATTGTTGGGATCTCCGGGGGGCTACTATGTGACACACCTCTTTTCCCCATCTGAGCTATTTGAGAAAATTAAGGAAATGCAGGAACCAGACCAAAGGCAATAAAAATTACTGATAAAGCTGTTTGCAAGATATGGCTCTAGATCCGCCGCTAAGCGGACTTGTTAATTCTAGATCCGCCGCTAAGCGGACCGTAAGGAAGGAGAGTCGACACAGACGAGCTGGAATGCAAGGTCATGCTCAGAAGAGGCTGTCTCGTTCACACTAGACTATGGTCAGGCAGAGAATATGGGTACTTCCTAGAGGCAGCTGGATTAACAGAAGGAGAGGGCAGGGCAAGGGGCTGCTCTGTTTTCTTGTCCCCGAATTCACCAGCGAGGACCACAAGTCAAGTTGTGGAGAGGAGCCAGGAGTGTAGGGCTCTCTGAGATGAAGGAATAAGAATTATCTCATAGTAAATTATCATCACATAATGGTGTCTCTGGACAAGTTGCTTAACATTTCTGAGCTTTGGTTTCCTTATCTATAAAATGGGGATAATATACCAACCTGGCAGACAGGCAACATTAAATTAAAATATACATATATTGTGTGTGTGTGTGTGTGTGTGTGTGTGTGTGTGTGTGTGTGTGTGATTGCCTGGTGTAAAATCCTGGTCCTCATGCCCCTGCTACAATCCAGTCCATTGGACCATTCATTGGCCCCTTACCCCAGATGCGCCTTTGCATATCAGGACCATCAGGACTCCTGCTCCTTTGCCGGAAACATCTTTGGCGCTTTTCGTCTCTACTGAAGTCCCGTGAAGGTCTTGAGACCCAATTGAAAGCTCACCTCCTTGGGAAGTTTCCTTTTGTGTAACCACTCATCACAGGGAGGAGGTTTTGGTTACATATATGGTTACAGTGAATTCCTGCAAGAGTGGTAGGTCCTGGAGCGTGTTTTGATTTTCTCAGAAACCTAAGTTAGAATGGATCCTCAGGAAACTTCTGTTTTTAATTATAATAGACCTTGATCTTTTCTCTCATGCAAGCCATTTCAAGACGTTTACCACTTCTGTACCTGTTCGTCCAGATTTCAATTTTGTTTTTTATTTTAGAAGAAAAAAAATCGCTAGCTGAAATCTTGGGAGTTCATTGTCAATGATGGACTTGAAGTAAATCGTAATTGGCCAGAACTTTCTTTCATGTTGGTACAATCTTTCCATATTTCTGAGGGTTTAGAATATTTGTAAATCATTTCAGGAGGAATTAACTTTGGAGCACATGTTTGATCTAGCCTCTCTGCAACAATAGAAAAATGTTTCCTGCCTCAGAAAAGCCAGTGAGGAAAGAAATCCATTGACTACTTTCCTCTCTCTGCTTCTGAAACTACCGGCATCTGCAGATATGGAAATTGGAAATTATAGAAAGCATCTCCATAGCTCAGTGGTTGTAGGAAATGTTAACAAAGATATTGGGAGACCAGAAGGTTTATCAGCCACAAACAAATTTTAGAGTGCTATATTCTAATCCTCATCATTAATATTTTATTTTATTTTTTTAAAGATTTTATTTATTTATTTGAGAGAGAGAGTGAGTGAGAGAAAGCATGAATTGCAGGGGGAGCAAAGGGAGAGGAAGAAGCAGACTCCCCGTTGAGCAGGGAGCCAGATGTGGGGCTCCATCCTGAGACTCCGGGATCATGAGGTGAGCCCAAAGGGAGACGCTTAACCAACTGAGCCACTCAGGCACCCCATTCATATTTTAAACAAGCAATAAAACGGTGTTTTTTCCACTCACTCATAATTCAGTTACTATTAATGAAGGCCCCATAGGTATGTTGTATCAGAAAAAAGAATTGTTGGGGCGCCTGGGTGGCTCAGTCGTTAAGCGTCTGCCTTCGGCTCAGGGCGTGATCCTGGAGTTCTGGGATCGAGCCCCACATCAGGCTCTTCCTCTGAGGGCCTGATTCTTTCTCTCTCCCACTCCCCCTGCTTGTGTTCTGTCTCTCACTGGCTGTCTCTCTGTGTCAAATAAATAAATAAAATCTTAAAAAAAAAAAAAAAAGAAAAAAGAATTGTTACCTGAGAAAACTTACGAGAAATAAAGTCCAGTAAGTATAAAAGTCGGGGACTTATGAAGAAAAAATAGTAGGTAAATGTATAAAGTATGCAAAAATCCTGCCCTGTGAACTTCAGCAAAATGTATCTTTAATTTATCTCATCCGCTGTTGTGATGATGCCAGAGATTAGCACTTAGCACAGTGAGAACAAGGAAAAACGAGCAGGGATTCCTTTTGGATGAGAAAGCACAAACACCCATTCATAACACCATTCGTAAGCATTTTTTTTTAATCAACATTGTCATTGTCACATCCTGCTTGATCTTCCTACTTTGGGTTAATATGGGAGCCAATTACAGCTTCATCTGTGTAGAATTAACTTTATGGAGCACACACCGGGGATTTGTCTATCTTCACTATTTAGATATATGTCATAAAAATATGCGTGGAATGGAGCGCAGGCATTGCAGATGGCAGAGACTTTCAGATTTATTGTAAAATCATTTAAAATTGGTTATGCTCTTGCCAGAAGTTAATTAATTTTTTTCTCTTCTTTTCTGGGGCTGGGGGGCTTGTGGGGGGGTTCGGTGTCTCACTAGGTGGCAGTGTATGATTATATCTGGAAAAACCATGGCGTCGAGTCCAGAATCTCCAGCTGTGACCTCCAACAGCAAAACGAAATTTCTGTGTCTGCACTTGGTCCGGGGGATATTACTTCTCATGTATCTATATATACCGTTTATCCCGGTGGGTTCCAAGAGCTATACCGCCATTTTCTCCGACTCCCCAATGGCGCCATCGTTGAGGTACGTGGTTATGAAAATATTTTAATGCAGGTACTGTGTATGTATGTTTGTGTGTGTGTGTGTTTATACTTGATTTCAAAGGCTTCAAAATTACTTTGCAAGTATATTGTATAATTAATGTTTCTAATACCATAATAGCCTTGAAGATATATTTTAGTGTTTTCTAAAGAAATGAAGGTACTATGTAAGAAATAAATTGTTTCTGCAGATAGCTTTGTGGGAGAGAGACAGGAAACAAATCAAGTGAAGTAATTCAGGGTTCAGCCTATGAGAACTTTGACTCAGGTAGCATTTGCAAACATCAGCGGATTGATGAAGAAGGGTTCTCTGAGTCCATGGACACACTTCAATGCCTCAGGAAAGTGTACCGTTCCTTGCTTAAATGATTTCACACAAAATGCGTGAGATGGTGGCCATTTCATACTTTTTCCATGAGAAAAAGCTTAAAAAGTAAAGTCCCCCTCTCTAAATCTTTAAAAATGTTAAAGGAGCATTTAGCAAAGATCGTGAGGCCATGTTTTCTCTTAATAAGTCAGAGTCCTCAGGTGAGTTGAGTTTAGTTTAAAAAAGAAATCTTACACATTGCACCATATTCTTAAAATCCAAATTTCATGGCAGGGTGAAACCTGAGGCTTAGTCCTATCTGCACCAACGTTGTTGAATTCTGAAATCTAAAAGAATGTTATTTCCCATTAGATGGTGGAAATAAAGCATAGAGGAGGAGGAAAATTTAGATACATTTCATGTCTGCTACCCTAGTCATGTTGGCATGAAATCACTTAACAGTGGCACAATCTTAATTGGTAAGAATTTGCAGAATACTTCACCCTTTCCCTCTGGACTTTACCATTGTTGTTTTTGTTATAAAGTTGATGAAAGTCTTTCCACCTGAAATTCCTTTGAATAGAACCTTGTGGAAATTTCGAGTGGCTTAGAGATCAGTGTGGCAGCTATGGAGCTTCTCCTTTCTACAATCCCAATCCCATGACAGCATTGGGGTACTTGAGCAACTCACAGAGACACTCTACTGGGAAAAGCACTGATGTGCCAGGCAGGATTCTCCATCACTTCCCCCCCTCGCTCCCTTACTGAGGGGTGAAATGAGAGAACTGTGTATATCGCAGCAAAGCAACAGGTGGGGGGATTCTGACTGTATCTGATGGAGTTTAGGTCAAGGGCTGTTGGTACTTTTGTCTATGATCCTTTTTAGACTTCCAAAGCCCTTGCTTTAAAAAAATCTCCTTAAGGAGCAAAACTGTCATAGCTTAATTGTTTTTTGTTTTTGATTTTTGTTGTTGGTGGTGGTGGTTTTTGTTTTTGTTTTTAATTTGCACAGGCATGTGCTTAAATATATGTATACACTGTGCACTGAAAGACCTGAAGAGGCCACGACACCAGGAATGTCTGTGCTTCTGCTGCAAAACATGGTGTGGCAGCTTGCCGACCTTGAGACCTGAGCGGGAAACCCAGCGTGAGATGGCCTGTTCCTAGGAGCAGAGCAATCCTCAGGGCTCTCTGATTCACTCGCTTCTGCATTTGCTCCAGAACCTTGCCTTACTCACTTCCCACTACTCTCTGCCTGCATGCTTATCTGTAAAACTGGGTTATGGAGACTTATACCGCCTGCCTCATAGAGATTTGGGGCAGATTAATGGGATCACATCCGCAAAGTACTTTTAGCTCTTTTTATTAAAAAAAAAAAAAAAGGAGCAATAAAGATGACAAAGCATTATGGATCATGCAATGTTAAATTCATTCAACTTGTAAACATATTTTTCCCAAGTACTAATAGTAACATTAGGCTAAAAAATAAAATCACTTCTGGGAGGATTGAATCGTGAGGGAATCAGGCTCATGGACCCCTCTGACTCCCTGTCTGTGTTTTCACCACCTTTGCCTTCTGTGATGGTAATGATACAGTGATGCAAGTGCCCCTCGGCACTTCTGAACCTGTGCCCGATAGAGTTTCTAGCAAATTCTAAACCAGCTTTCCCCCTTTTGCAGATCCCAGCAGATGTTTACACATCTTGCTTCCTCGTGGGTCTGCAGTCTAGACACCCAGTAGTCACTACTATGACTTCTTCATGCTTTAGGCTTCCTGCTTTTTGCTCCATGAAATCTACTGACACCCATATCAAACAGACCTCCCCTTGCACCTCTCTAACACTGATCACCAGTATGAAATTTTATGTAGCCTTTCTAAACATGTTGCCAGCATGACGTTTTGTCTCCTAGGGGACAGGAACTGTGATCCTAGTACAAGTTCTAGAGTAACTTGAAGATGAGACAAATTTTCTTTCAGCCGCGTGTCTTGCTACTTGACAATCATCCAGTCCTCTCTCTATCTCTCCTGACCCTTACCAGGTACTTCCAGGTGTATCACTGGCCTTTTGAATTATAAAACCCAAAACTGGAGGGTGTTCAAGACTGGTCTTGTCTTTTGTAATCTCAGTGAGAAATGAAATTAGTATATTCCTTCCACAAAGATGTATGCATTGAAAGGAAATTTCAAATATCAACACTTAGGTAGATTATACTTTCTGGATTAAGGAAAAATCTATTTGACTTCTAAAATTAGGGTTTATAAGTAGTCACCTACTTGGATGAAAGTTAACTTCTACCCTGGAGCTCCTTATCTTTGTACTAAGTGCATTATTGAAGCTCTAGGAAATCTATTAAATTACATTGACTTTCTGGATGCCAAATTGTTCTACTTGGTTGGTAATCTGGCATCGTGATAGCCTTTCGATTAAGGATGGAGATTTCTCACAATTAATATTGTGCCGCTGTTAAGTGATTTCATGCCACCATGACCAGGGAACCAGACATGAAATGTATCACATTATGCGAATTGAGGGAATTTATACTTAGGAAATCACTTAGACACACTTAGAGATACCTGTGAGATCCAAGCCACAATTTGAATGGCTATTCTGACCTGGGAAGAAACAGGTTGCCTGTGTCAAAGCCTAATGTATTCACAAATTAGATGTGGCAAAACCGCAAAATAAAAATGGATATAATTTTGCTGTAGCGTTACAGCCTGAACACTATTCTCAAGGTTTTAGGGTGGTTTTTAAATAGGGTATCCAGTTATCTAAATTCCTTTTGCATTTAACACAGCTCTAACCTGTGACAAGAGTGATCTTGAAGGCTCTCCTTATCCTGATATGAAATATAGGTCATATATTAACCTTTTTTTTTGGTCTCAATAAAACCCTAGCAATTTGGGTTTGAACAAATTATCTTCAAGGTTTTATTTTTATGGAAAGCCATGTTTTTGGAACAGAATTTCAACTCTAAAGAGGTCAGATTTTGCGAATCTGAAACAGAAGTCATAGTACAAACAATCTTTCCTATGGACTTGTGTTCATCATCTTTTTTTTTTTTCCATCCATGCCTGTCACCCTTGATGGCATGGCTCTTACTGTGTTCTGCATATTTTGCTTTAAAAAGTAAGGACCAGGGGCACCTGGGTGGCTCAGTTGGTTAAGCATCTGCCTTCGGCTCATGTCATGATCCCGGGGTCCTGGGATGGAGCCCTGCTTTGGGCTCCCTGCTCAGCGGGGAGCCTGTTCCTCCCTCCCACTTGTGCTGTCTCTCTCTCTCTCTCTCTCAAATACATAAATAAATAAAATCATAATAAAATAAAATAAAAAGTGAGGTTCCCTCCATATTTGTCGAGATTGTCGTTGGTCTGTGTGGCCGTGAGCACCTCTCTTTAATTCTATTTTTATCAGCCCCTCTGAGCTCAGTGATTCCATAGACTCTCGGAGAGCAATGCTTCATCACTGCTCCATAGGTAGGCTATCTTGTGTCTGGGTGTGTGTGTGCGCGTGCGTGTGTGTGTGTTTTCTGAACAAAGTTACTTTAAAGTTTTTAGTGCTACAAAACCTAGAAACCCAGGCAAGACTAGAGCGGATTCATCAAGTCACAAATAAGCTTCCCAATCCCAGGGTATCCGTTGCAATTAAGAAAGTCCTTGGAGCATTGGTTGGGGTGGAATGGGAAAAGGGTTTTTTGTCATTAGAGGCGGTGTCGCCCGGTGGTCTGAGCAGAGATGTGGGAGTCAGGAACTCAGCGATCTCACAGAGGCTCTGTGAGACCCAGCTGAGCGGCTCCAGGCAAGTCTCTGGGCCTCAGGAGGATGGGCTCACCTACTTTGAATCTCCCGTCTGAAGAGCTCCTTACCCAGGGCCAGAAGATACACAGCAGGAAGCCTCATTCCTTGTCTGCAAAATGAGAATATTAATACTTGCCTAAATAACACATTAACCAATTAGTGATTGTTAAGTGCTCTGCTGATAGAAAGCAGCAGGAGAAGAAAGGCAAAAAAGAAAAATGGAAACACAGTTTTGTTATTAGATGGGTTTTACTCGGCTCTGGGCTTTTCTTCCTCTCACAGAATTGAGTGACCCACACAGTGCAAAGAGCAAGTGTTGAGAGAGTGGACCTCCATTTTTTGGTCTCCAAGAGAAGACAGCAGGTGAAGCTGACTGTCCCCCACCAATCTACAAGACGCTTGGAATAAACCGAGTTGGGGGGAAACCGCATTTGATCCATGAGTCAGTGTGTTGCAGGGGAACATCATACAAATAACCGAGACTTTTCAGTTTTAACTCTAATATTTTAGTACCTTTCAGGAAGACTCTTCCGTGAATTTCTAAATCCCCCCAGTCATCTACTACAATGACCAACTGGCAGTATGTGTGTGACAGAGAAATGTATGCACTGATGTGGAAGAGAAATCAATAGGAAAATTAAAGGAAACTGGGGCTCTCTGTGATATATTCATTAAATGTATAAATTGTTGATGATAGCTTTCATTTTCGTGTTGGGGATTTCTTCCATCCACATTTTTCTTTTGTTGAAAGGCATTGCATATGGGAAAGAAAAAACCATTTGTGTGTGTTTTTTTTAACTGTGTAGATTTGCCTAAAGAAGATACTAAAATTAATTTACTCATGCGAATGGGACAAAGTCGTATTTTCATTCCCTAAATTTGGACCACTTTACATTTCTTACACAACAGCTTCGTAAAAGGATGCCATGAGTCCTTTGGACATATTTACTTATGTGGCAATATTGAAAATATACCTTAAAATGAAATAGTAATAGCAACAGTTATGGCTTTGCATAAAATATTGTTAAAAAAATTAAGTACACTAATGTTTTTTATTTCTGGTTTTCAAATTCAAACTTAACAATTGCCACTTTTAATTTTTTTAAAAATAGGGTTTCGATACTATTTTGCCTTTTTCTTTCACTAAGAATGATTAGCTAGTTTAGTAAACTATCTAAAACTTAGACCCTGTTATAAGGAACATATTAAAAAAGAATCAGAATACAAGAGCAAAGAGGAATTCAACAATCAGGCTAGTATTAGAATATAATGTCACTTATAGGACATTCTCCTGTCCTGCTACCACAAAAGTCTTACATAGGCACATTTACTAATCTTTTAAATATACATATGAATTATGCTATTTGAAAAAGTATATGACAAATTATTATTCCCATATGTGTGTGTCAAAATAAGTGATTTTATTTGTCCATAATAATTAGGTCAGCATAACTTGCTATGAGATGTTTTGCTTTTCAAAAAACTAAGCTAGACAATTCTTACCTCAAGCTTAATTTACCATATAAAAATATATGGGTATATATGTATGTTTATTATATCGTATCTAATGTATGTGTGTATATTGGTACACACATTGTATATATATACTATATATATTGGTAACCTGTAAGAGGGAAAATAGCAATTTTTTCATAATTAGCACACTATAACTTTTAGATAAATACAACAGATTTCAGGCACCTTTTCAGGAAATGTAGCTGTTTACTTGTAAGAAGCTATTTTAATAATAAGGTCAAAATATTAACTCTTAGTGACTAAATTAATGTTAACGTAACTATGGTTTCCATAGAAAATCATGAAGAACTGTTTTGGTTCTATTTATTGTATACTGAGATATGACATTTTGAAACATTTTAGAGATTCTACAGGTCTTTTCCGAAGCCACCACACTCACCCTATCTTCTAAAATATTAAATTGCCCTGTATTTTTTTATACTGATAATTTGAGACAATCATGCATTAATAATCTCTGGTTTTTATAGACCTCATATTTTTCATTTGTGTATATAAGAAGAAGAGTGATTAGATACTTATTTTTGAAAATACATATAAAATTATTTTCAGCATCTTTGATTTTCTTTGAATCTTCAAATAGAACTTATGAAAGCTGTAGAAAAGATTCATTATATTATTATATTCATACATATATCAGAAATAATACATACACATCTGACATATCAGAGAAAACTATTTCCCAGGATTTTAAGTCATAGGAAATATCTTAAAACATATATTAAGTATAAAGAAGCAATGTTAAAAACAGGCTTTGACATATTAACTAACATACTGCTTAAATGTCTAACATAAACATTATAGAGGAGAAGAATTAAATCTTTATTGCACAGTTGATAAAGATTGAATATTTTACCTTTAATAAAAATATATTTACTTTTACTTCTGAATATTTTTCTCCCCTATTCAATTGGATTTTAGAAACCCTATCTTGACGGGTGAAATGTGAAATGTGACCAATGTGACAAAACATAAGGCTCTCTGTATTTATTAATCTTAAGTTACTATAAATTTGAGAAAGTTTTGAATTTTTGCATTTAAAAAAATGTTTTAAATCCATGCAAACAAAAGTCAGTGCTTGAGAGAAGCATTTTCAGAATATGCCATGATACTACTAATCAATGATTTTTATCTTGACTCATTTGATAAGGTTAATACTCATTTCCTAAAAAGTCCAAGATAATTCAGCCATGAAAAAAAAGTCAACATAATTATTTTTCCTTATATCTATATACAGAAATATCATGAAAATATTTTGGTGCATTTTGTAATTGTATCCTTTTAACCTAAGAACTATCTGCAAATGTACTGATCTTCATCTTTAAGAATGCATGGATATAGAAGTATTGTGGTTTCTCCTACATAGCTTATGGAACAAATTCTTCTGTAAGTCCCTGAAGCAATTATTTAATAGTAATATGTTAAAACAATGTAAAAAAAAAAAACAGTTCATCATGTCAGTTATTTTTACATATTTGTACCCAATAAATTATTTTTAATCCCACATTTTCCAAACAGTGATATAAAAATCATATAAGCTTATTTTATGTGCAAAATCACATATAGTATGCTGAATGACACTTAAAAGAAATGAAACAGTAACAGTAGCTTATTTTCTGAAGCAATTTTGACACTAATGCTAAATTACAACTTGGAAACATCTAGCATTTTTACCTTTATGAGAAAAGGCTTTTTACATATTTAACATAATTCCAGGGAAAATAAACTGGAATTATGTATAAAGGTACGTACGCTGTAACCAAAGGGCGTTTATATTCCCCTGTAGAATACTTACAATGATTTTATTGCCATTTTGTGTCATTTTCTAAAGGATATAAAATACAGCCAGTAAACAAACTAGACTTTAGATTTAAGGTGACACCTGCTCCTTCAGAAGCAATATTCAGATATTTAATCCTAAGAACATTGAATATTTTACAACCACGTAAAGTATACTTTCGCAAAAACGAAAGGACTGTGTGCTTTGGCTTGTGATTTTCACAGCTGGAATGATCCACAGGGTCACCACGACCAGAGCCGCATCGTCACTAAATCCCAGCGAATAAATCCCACTGTCAGCCTTTATTTAACTGCTTGAGGAAATTCACATCAACGCTCTCCTTCTTCAAAATGCAAAACACCCTTTCTCTAAAACAATGTTGATTCAATCTATTACTTACATAGAGTGTCGTATTATTTCTGGTCCCATTTTTGAAGTCTACAGTTGTAATAGGATTTTAATAGACTCTTTACCCCTCGTTCAGATTACTGTACTTCAGGTGTACCAATCTGAATTCCGTCGAGAAAAAAATTCTATTTCATTACAGAACCATAATGGGTTTAACTAAGCCTCCCAACATTGCCGTGTTGCTGCAGTCAGTATTAGTGCTATGCGTACATGAGTCCTGGGGTAAGGGGGCAAATTAAATCAAAATCTATCTGGAACGCCGTATCTAATTTATTATTCTCTGTCTTCCTTACCGTATTTATAATGGGCTCTCACTGAAGCTTTATCGGTGTTTTTTGGCAGCTAGGTATGACCCGTTGCACCTGCTAAATTGTCAGTAAACTTCACTTAATTTTTCCAGTTAGACTCCTGAAGATATATCTGCCCTTCTTAGCAGACAATTCACTAGCTCTTTCTTAAGACCTTTATACCAAAGAGGGCCAGCCGTGTTTCAAACACAAGACAAAAGGAAGTCATGTGTGCTCTTGTCTGCACAGCCACGGGCATCACTGTGGAACACTAGCTCCCTGAGGCCTGGGAGATCCTTGTCCGCCTCTGTGGAAATCCTCTGCCAGTCACGCTGCCTGCAAATGGCACCGAGATGTCCCATGCTTGAAGTCTACTTGTTGGCATCATAAATGTCTAACACCAGAGGGAGGCGGTTCTGAGGGGCTAGTCAAGTACCTAATGCTTCAACCTCAGCCAGATGGTTTGCCGGAATTCGTTTTCACCCAAAAAAAGTTGATCGTGAGAGTTTTTGCTCATTTTTGTTGTTGTTGCTTTTTATGAAGGAGTTGAATTTGGAGGTCCTTACTCGGCCATTTTCATTGATATTCTCTATTCTCTCTTAAAGCTCGATGCTGACAGTGGAATTACTAGGCCAAAGAATATGATAATTTAAAAAGATAGACATTTATGTGTATATTTGTTATATATTTATGCATGTATTACGTATATGTGTGAACATATGGCTATATATGGATATATGTATCTCAGCTGCCCGCCAGAAAAGATGACAAAATACATAGCCACAACTGCAGTGAGTGAAAAGTTTGCCCAACAAGACCACATGGATATCACAGCTCAGGCTCAATTTCTGCCTTTGAAAAATACTACATGACTAAGTAGCTTTTGGTTTGTGTTCAAAGTGTGGCCCATTTCCGTACAAGTTGTCATGAGATTGTTCTTGTTTGTAATATCTATGGTCTAGCAATGTTTCTTCCCAGTAATCAATGAAACTCATAAAATAAAATGTGTGATTATATTATCAGCTTATTTTTCTAGCACAAACACTTGAGGTAAATGACTCTATACGGATTGATAAAAATTAAAAATATTCTAAGATTATTTTCTTTTTTAAAAAAATATTTTATTTATTTGAGAGAGAGAGGGAGAGAGAGAGTGTGTGCACAAGCAGGGGGAGGGGTAGAAGGGCAAGCAGGCTTTCTGCTCAGTTCAATCCCAGGACCCCAGAATCATGACCTGAGCTGAAGGTGGATGCATACCCTACTGAGCCACCCACGTGCCTGTAAGATTATTTTTTATGAGCACATGACAGTAGTTGGAAAGAGACCTGTCCTGCACAACAGTTAACAGCAGAAGTGACAACAAACACATTTCTGTAGCAACAGATTTGAAACTAGTTATCTTCTTATTCCCTTTGCCCAAACCTCTCAGGCCAAAGCATATTTGTTAATTTGATGTATATTCACCTATATATACAAAACATTTTAAAGAAGTAAATTTGGATAGTTTACTCAGCCTTAATGAGTATAAGAGGATTATTAAAACTCTAGAAGCACAAGGAAAGGACCAATGGGAAACCAGAAGGCTACCTGCTATGGTCAACGGCCCAGCCATTGTGCAGCAGGAGAGAGAGATTCTTCCAGGTAATTGGTCCAGATGACAACTGGAGGAGTTCCTCACATCTCCAGCCAATAAAACCACTCCCATACACATGTCCCTTCTTAGCCACACACTCTGGACTCTTTGTGGAATCTTATGAATGGAGACATACTATTGAATAAGGAGAAGTCCCAATAATTCATTTCTTAGAAGACAACACGATGATTGAAGTTGTTTCTCTGAATCGGATTCTCAACCACAAAGAAAAGATTGTAAATGACAGGAAATTTAGGAGAAAGTGACCCTGTGGTTCTGTTATTCCTAATTCTGGTAAAGGCTGAGTGCCACCCAATTTGATATTAAGAATGTGCATTTCAGAAGTTCTGAGAACAACTGGCACAATCCACCATATGAAGATCTAAAAGGGAAGATATCTCAAGAGACATGGACAAAGCTCCCAAATGGTGATTCTGACTTGCATTTTTAGATAGTCTTGAAAAGAAAGAAAATAAAGCATCTAAATAGGTGCTGTTATGCCATGAATTATTTCCCAAGAAATTGAGGTTTTTAAAGCTCGTATACAAAGAAGTAGAAAGTGGGGTGCCTAGGTGGCACAGCGGTTAAGCGTCTGCCTTCGGCTCAGGGCGTGATCCCGGCGTTATGGGATCGAGCCCCACATCAGGCTCCTCCGCTATGAGCCTGCTTCTTCCTCTCCCACTCCCCCTGCTTGTGTTCCCTCTCTCGCTGGCTTCTCTATCCTGTCGAATAAATAAATAAAATCTTTAAAAAACAAACAAACAAACAAAAAAACCAAAGAAGTAGAAAGAAAGATGTATAATAAAGAATAAATATAAGAGATGGTTAGGAAGAGTGACAAAGGAACAAATAATGGAAAAGGACCGGAAAATTTTAGATACCAGTGGGGGAAGTGGACTCTCAGAAGACCTGCAAGAGAGATTCATCAAGAAAGGAAAAATCAAGATGTCCAAAGATATCTATTTTTCTTAACTGATGTAGTTGGATATGTCAAACATCTAT
This sequence comes from Ursus arctos, assembly GCF_023065955.2. Classification (NCBI taxonomy): domain Eukaryota; kingdom Metazoa; phylum Chordata; class Mammalia; order Carnivora; family Ursidae; genus Ursus; species Ursus arctos. The sequence goes on along the minus strand of NW_026622997.1, from coordinate 13,951,611 downwards.
TTCTGCTAAATTGCAAAAGGTATTTATTAAGTCACGTAAGTGGGAATTACAGTAGATATTCTAATGGGATGGCTGAATTCAGGAGTTGAAAGAATGTTATCAAATCCCTCTCTCTTCTCTCTCTCTCTCCCTTATTTTCATCTATGTTGGCTTCATTCCTGACACTGTCTTTTTCATATGGTAGCACAGCTCAAGGATTTATCATTCCAAGTGCTTGTTATCTTGGAAGGAAATTTTCTTTCCTTGGTATTCCATCTGCACCCATTTATTTGTCCATTTCTGGCAAAAGGCTTTCTATTTAACTTGCTATATGATTTATAGCCCCTTTAGGAGATGGAAGAGTAGTTCTAGAAAGAAAAAAATGGCTTCTGTAACCAGAAGAGGAACTTGGCAAATAAGCAGATGTCTTCTTTGTTATCCAGATAAATGCATTCCTTTAGCCAATGTAGATGTAGATGTGGCTCCCTGCCTTTCCAACCAGGATAGTCTTCAGTTCAAGAGGCCATAAGTTCTAGGGAAAACAGTCATTCAGCAGAATACTTGGAAACGCTAGATACCTTCAAGATGTAGGAGAGACATATGAAGTCAGTGAAATTGATGATTATTATAAACAACCCAGGAATAAACCCAAACTGTGTGTGACAAGTGAAACAAGATGTTGGCATGCTTGCTAGTTGTGCTCAAAGATAATTAGTCTTGTATATACAGAAAGCTTCTCTAGGGACAATGAGTTCCTACTAAAAGGAATGCTGTCCTGTGTCTTCCCTCGTATGAAAAGAGTTTTGTTTTTGATCCATTTCATCACACAATAGTTATTAAAGGCAAAAAAAAAAAAAAAAAAAAGAAAGAAAAGAAAAAAGAAAGTAAACAAAGAAAAGAAAGAAAAAGAAAAAAAAGGAGAAAATTCCAGTCTTATATTTGATTTTGAGATTTTTGGTTTCCATAGAATTAGGATAATTCACTTTCTAAATGTGTTTTAATTGCTGATTATGAACCCGTGTTCTGTATTAGTAAATGTTATACAGATTTTAATTTATATATTTGGTGCGTTATACAATGCCTGCTAAAGTCAGAAGTGAAACTGAGGGGCGCCTGGGTGGCTCGGTCGTTAAGCATCTGCCTTCGGCTCAGGGTGTGATCCCGGGGTTCTGGGATCGAGCCCCACATCAGGCTCCTCTGCTGGGAGCCTGCTTCTTCCTCTCCCACTCCCCCTGCTTGTGTTCCCTCTCTTGCTGGCTGTCTCTCTCTCTGTCAAACAAATAAATAAAATCTTAAAAAAAAAAAAAAAAGTGAAACTGAACCATAAAACCTAAATTGCAAGCTTCTGTTAAACAATGGAGTTAGGTTAACAGTACGGCGTTTCAGGGGATTTCCAAGCTAATCTTGGGGTGGGGGTAAGGAAAAAGTCACAGCATTTGTTCATTGCACCTAAATATTTCTTTGAAACATGGTAGGTTAATATGTGTTATTTTATCACCTTTTTGCAGGTGTTTGGTGATATCAGTGGTATAAGGTTTATCCCCACTGAAGTGGTCACAGCGATTCAGGAGCATATAAGTGAACTGGATAGTACACTGGAAGACTCCTTTGATATTAAATCAAGAGAAATGAAAAGAAGCCATTAAAATAAAAAGGTATTCTTTTCTACTGATTAAATATTTAACTTGGCTGTGTATGTGAGTGTCTTAACTAAGTAGGAGCCACCAAGTGCTTCTTTGTTCCTTTTTTCCTAAAGCGCTACAGTGGCGTGTAAGTCACGTGAGAGTAGTGTGAATTTCTCCTCCAGGTGTAAATTTCTCTTCCACCTACGGCCTTATAATATGTACGTTGCCAGAAGTTAATAACTGTTACTGGAAGTAATGATCATCCCAAATATGTTTTTCGGAGAGCACAGAATCCTGCCAATCTTTGTTAGTTTAGAACGATACTTGGCTACTGTGGAATTTGAAGAGTGGTAGAATACCGTTTTTCACTTTCTTTTATAAGTAATACTCTTCCATTTAGAGGGAATAAGGGGAATGGCCAGAGTGTAATAGAACCAACTCTAAATAAATCTCTTTTCCTTTTTATATGGCTGAAAAATTTCACATTTTTTTAAGAAGGAACTTCAAGAAGAAAAATGGAAAATTTAATAATAAAAATTAAGATCCCTTAAATGAGTTGGCTTGCAGAAAATATATTTTGTGTTCTAAGATAACAACAACCAACCCCCAAATGCTTGGCTCAGATATGGGCTCCCTGCATATACCTTAACTCTTTCTAAAGGGATCAAATTAGCATACTTCCCTCTTCAGTTCTTATATTATCCCTTATCTTTTTTACTCTCTCTTTCATTGGAATTTATGGAATATGATTTATGATCACAAATGAACAATGAACCATTAGAGGGTAGATGGGTTAAGAATGTCCTGCATCATGAAGAATGTTTTGCCTCACTACCAAGCAATAAATACAGTGGATAGCTAGGCCCTCTGACCTTTCTCTGTACCTTTTATGAAGAGTGAGCAGATATTTAAAAGCCACTTCTTTCAAACAGAAAGCAATGTTCTAGAAAGGTCAAAACTGATTCTTCTAATTAGGAAACAGGAACACATCTGATCCTGGTGATTTTCCATTCTGGGCTTTACTCATTATCTGAATGTGATGGTATCTTCAGTCTCACATAAGATGATTTCATTGAGAATTACACTAGTGTGTTCCCTCTATTGGCTGCAATTAGCATATGCATATACTCTCTATAGTTTTCATCCTCTATGGCTATTATTGAAGGCAGATCAACACACGGTAATATCTTTGTCAACAGATCTCAACCTTACAGAAATGAATAAATACTCCAGACACCTTTTAATAGCTTAAATTAACACACATGCCCACTTCAGGCAGTTCAACTCTTCTTTCAAGCTGAGACTTGAGGGTCATCAGGGTGGCTCAGGGGTTAAGTATCTGCCTTGGCTCAGGTCATAATCCCAGGGTCCTGGGATCGAGCCCCATCATGTGGGGCTCCCTTCTCAGTGGGAAGACTGCTTCTCCCTCTCCTCTCCATTAGTGTTATCTCTGTCTCTCTTTCTCAAATAAATAAATACAATTAAAAAAAAAAAAAGATGAGACTCGAATGTCACTATCATTGATTTTTTTCCTTCCTCACCTCCATTCTTGCAAGTGTAATTAGTTATCGTTTTGATCACCAGGCACTTCCACTTTCACTTAACGGTTTTATATTCTAACATACTTCTGCCTTTCCCATTTCAACATGGCATGCCTGTGGATAGAGAATTTCTTGAATGTATCTTTCTATTGACAGAACTTAGAAGAATGTTGGATACAATTCAGGGGCTAATAAATATTTCCTGTTGAAAAGATGATGTGGGGTGGGGTGGCGATTAAGGCCAGGTCTTCATGCTGTTCTCATAGTACAAAGGCCAGCCAGAAAAAAAAGAGGGCCAGTGCAGTAAAACAGATCTATGAAAGACTTGTATCAGTACGAAATATACTGAGGAGGAATAGATGGATACAAATCAGATTTCTGCATCTTAAGCTATATTTCATTAAATTCTTCGTTCAAGTTGGTAACTCAAGTATCGTGAAATAAACGATATGGTATTTTTTTTTTTTTTTACTGAGTTGTCACTCACTTAACTGAATTAATAAAAATGCCTACTGATTTTTTTAAATCTGCCACTTTTATTTATACTCCCTTCGCTAAAACGTAGGCTTTATAAGGGTAGGAATTAGCGTTTCCTTTGTTTACTTTTGCGCTCCCTAGTCCTTAACACTGACTTGGAACTACCAGGTGCTCAGTCAGTATTTGTTGCATGAAGGAATAAAGTCATAGGTCAAGTCTCACTTAACTTTATATTTAATGTACTGTGGAACAGTGAACTGAGCAAACAATACAGAGAACAGCAACAACAACACAAAACACTTTTCTTTGTTGTGTGTTTCCTTTAGGAATTGGTGGCCCCAATGGAAGGACTAGTATAATTAAGAAAAGCAGTATTTTCTGGTTCCCCAAGGAAGCTCACGGCCACGGCATATTTCGCAATCCAAGGAGTCTCTTACTACATTATTGCAACACATGAGTTGTTCAGTATTTTAAAATGGAAGTCTGTAGTGCTTTCTTGCTCTTGTTGCTTTGGGTTTGTTTTCCTTGCCATTGAACTTATCTTACTGAGCATTAAGCATTAAGTAATAGATTCAGTATATGAGTCATTCTAACACTTTTATAACAGGCTGTGTGTGTGCATGTGTGTGTGTGTGTGTGTGTGTGTGTGTGTGTGTGTGTTGGGTAGAGATTGACTAACATGTTTTTTCAAGAGTTCTCTTCTTATTGAATATTCATGGGCTCAGTGCTATAATTCAGTCCAATACTGAAAGAAGAATTTGGCACTATCTTACCTGAAGTTGTGTTTGCATTGGCATTGAGATAACCTATTTAATGTAGATTTTTTTTTGGATGTACATGTATGGTTAGGTTCTTAAGGGAAAAATTTAAAAAAAGAAAAAAAGGAACTTTTAATTCTTATAGTCAATTCCTTTCATCTTCTGTGGCCCTTTATAAACTACAAGTAAGAATTCCATAGATAATGAGAGATAGAATGGTCATTATAAATAGATGGTTTATAAAAACAGAGTTCTAACATGTGGGATCCTAGTATAATATCCTCTTAACAGTGTACACATATTTATATGCAGTGCAAAGTGGTATGTTAAATTCAAATAGATTTCTGGGTGGCTGTGATATATGCATAAATATATATCACAGATATATATATCTGGGGGACTGTGTATACATGTATGTATTCACAGATACATATATCTCTGTGAATCCAGTCATTAGTTTTCCTCAGTGTACTGAGGATAATTTATAATGCTCATAATTATTTTTCAAGAATCTGTTAGTAAAACAAGTTTTGTTTTATCTATAAACCCATGCGTGTTTGTTTAATAATTTCATTGGTAACTTTATTTCTAGGATTATGGTTACTAATTGATGTGTGTCATTCACATTGATATTTTCTCACATAGAGAAATAATACACAATACAACATATGGCTGCAATTGAAAACTGTAAGTTAAAAAAATCCTTTTAGCATATTGTTTTTGCTCTTACCTATTGTGTTCTTATTACCTAAATAGATTTTCCATTTGGAATTAAATTCTTTTAAGGAATAAAAATATAAATAAGAAGGAATTAAAAATTTAAGTGGTTGCTGTAAATTTGAAAGTAAGATCTATTAAATGTTCCTTGTATTAAGCTCAGTGACAACAGATAGATTACACTAAGTGTCAGTGGAGCAAGTGGATAAAAAATGAGTGATTTTCTTCCTTCAGTTAAAGATGGTGCTAAGTGGTATGTGCTAGCATTAAAAGCAAATTACTTATCACTTCAACAATCACAGCATGAGAGCATTCTATTGGAAGCTATATTTCCAGTCTTTCTTGGTCTTCAATTTTATTAAATAAATCAACTGATAATGCTTGGATAAGCAGAGGGAACAGAGCCTTGCTGACATTATGGCATTTCCATTTTATAAGTGCTTATTTATAGATGTCTCCAAAATGGTCTTTTCTATATACTTTAGTTGGTAAGAATTCACACACACACACACACACACACACACACACACACACACACACACACACGACATCTGGCCCAGCCATCTACGGGAAGCACAAATCCCCTCTACTGTATCACTTCCAGTTGGCCATCTAGCTTAATCTTAATCACCTCAAGGAATGGGAAAATCACTGTTTTAAATGACAGTGCTTACTATCAGGAATACCTTCCAAGACCTTGAAAAGAGCTCTTACTGGGTCTGAGATCTTTATGAAGACCTGCTAAATATAGTAGATCAGAGCCTTGACAAATGGTAAGTCCTAACTAACTAGTTATTGACTGTGATAAAGTAAGCCTTGTTGTTTTTTAAAATCCAAAATATTTTCTTTTAAATACAGTGCATTTACATAGATTTTTATTTTTGTGACTGATAAGGAGTGGAGGTGGGAAGGAAGCAGATATACTCAAAGGTGAAGGAGATAACTCTGGGTAATTCCTCCAGGAATCCAGGAAAATTTCAACTCCCCTCCCCCAACCCCACAAATTAACTTCTTACCTATTCCACCAATGCCTCCAATTTTTTAAATAGGGTCAAATATTTGCATTATACAGTGAGACCTTGGCCTTGTGACCTTGAACAACAGAGCTCTGTTGGCTACAGGGTCTGCTTGATCTTGGCCAATGAGGATATTTGCAGCAGCAGGATAGATCAGAAATTAGAGCCCCTTCCCTTACTGATTTTCTTAATCTGTTGAAACCCTGGAAGGAGCAGAAGTTCATTCTTAAAGTAGTATAAATTCTTTAAGGATAACCTCTCCAATATCTAGGTCATACTAGAAATTCAGTAATTATGTAATAAGTGGGTTGATGAATGATATAGTACAGCATAGTGGTTAAGAGCTAGGGCTCTGAGTTAGACCTGGGTTGAAATCGTCCTCTATAACTTACTACCTGTGAAACATTGAATGAGTGACTCAGCCTTCTGAGACATGTTAAAGAGTATCTTCTAATTCAATGACATAATCCATATATATGGTTTTCAGGTTGCATGAGTAGAGACAATATCTGAATATCTGATGCATCCTGTCCACCTGAGTCCTGAAGAAAGGCTAGGTCACAGTAGGGATCATCAAGTCCTAAGCTGACCACATGGGATGTGAGGGCTTAGTCAGAAAGAGAGCCTGAATGGGTATCAGCTGAGGCTCCAAGAGACAGATTACTAACTAATGCACCAACTGACCATATACTTTTAATTAAGCCTCTCCTTAAATGGCATTGGTTGTTCTGCTTCAGTTCAACTCATTCTGTGTTCAATGTGAGTATGTAGCATGATTGTCTTGTTTTTGCTTGTTTGTTTTTTGTTTTTATTTATTCATTTAAAGTAATCTCTACACCCAGTGTGGGGCTCTAACTTACAACCCCAAGAACAAGAGTTGCATGCTTTCCCAACTGAGCTAGCTGGGTGCCTCAGCATGATTTTCTTAACAGTTCTCTTCATGAAGGCACCAAAGTAGTTCCAACCAACCTCTCATGTGGGGCTTTCTCAGTGTCCACTTCACAGGGCTATTGTGAGGAATAATAGGGATGATGGAGGAAATGTATTAGCTGTAATACTGGCTAAGCAAATTAATGAGAGAAAGAAGGGGAGGACAGAAAGAAAGAAACAAAAAGAAGAAAGAGATAGAGAAAGAAGAAATACTGGAAGGATTGAAGGAAAGAAAGAAGGATGAGAGAAAGAAAAAAAATAAATTTCTAGAAGTGAGATTTTTAAATCAAGGGTACCACATTAAAATTTTATTTTGTATTAATTTGATTTCAGAAATGTACCAATTTCCGTTTCAAACACAAATGGTAATTGAGATAACCTCTTTCTCCAGACTGTTGCTAGTAGTGTACTTCAGTAGTAAAAATATTTTCTTACCTGAAAAGGTAAAAAATAGTTCATTAGAAATGTCATTTATTTTACATGATTAATGAAAATATATAGTTTTACCATTGCAACTCCTTTATTCTTATTGATTTATAATAGCTCTTTATATATTAGGTGCAGTAAAACCTTGCATATATGATATGTCACCAAAATATACCAAGGTTGTAAGTTGTTTAGTTTGCTTTAATATATCTTTTGGCATATAGAAGTTCTATATTTCTATGTAGTTTAATCTGTAAATTTCTTTCTTTTTTAACATGGTATATTAAATAGTTTATCATTTTCCTTATGTTTTGAACTGTCACTTTTATTCTATAATAAGCACGTATAAGTTATATATTTTTTACCTGGAAAGTGTTGTTTGACTGATTTATTGCCTATCTCATGCTAGTATTAGACTCCATTGATTAACATAGCTCAGATAGCTCAGATATGATTCAGGGGCACCCTGTAACTAATGCAATGCATAATGTAATATGACATATCCATTAAAGTACATTTTCAAATAATAAAATAATACAAGGAAATGTTCAAAATATAATGGGGAGCATAAACAATCCTATGATCTAGGTATAGAAAACACACATTGCATAGGGAGAATCTGAAAGCACACACAAAGATATGTTGATAATGGCTATCTGTGGGCAATAATAAATTTCATAATTTACTTTTTTCTAATATTACTCTATATTTCCCACATTTTTTCCTATGAGCTCAAGTTGCTCTTACAATCAAATGCTGAAACAACGAACATAATTTTAACCACTAAAATCACTGAAGAAATAATAAAAAATATGTGATATCACATATAAAACTAGAAGTTATCTATATGAGCATGATCTGCCCAAGAAAGATGCCCCAAAATTGTATTCTGAAAACATTTTAGAAGAGACGCTTCTATGAAATAGGAACAAAACCTGCAACATATTCTCCCTTAGCCTCACTCTCAACTGATAAATTGTTTTTCTACTTCACTAGGAAAATTGAAGCAATCTGAAGAGAACCACCACCACAAATTCTTGCCACCCTATCTACCGACCTACCAGCACCTGCCCCCAGATATGCTTCCTTTCAGCCTTTACCAAAGATGAAGGCACCATAGTCTTCTAAAGTTGATCTCCTTATTTATGCACTAGATCACATCCTCTGTCAAGGATACCGCTTCCGACAGCTTTTTCCCCTTTTCTAAATTATCATTTTTAACTCTCTATTTAATAATACAAATCTGCTATTGTTTCTCCATCTTGGAAAAGAATTACTCCAAACTCCATTCTCCTTATCATTATAACCTCACATCTCTGCTACCCTTTATTACAAGACTCCTTGGAAGAAATTTCTCTTCTTGCTATCACGAATTCCTCCAATGTTTGCCGACACCCACTTTACTTGTGATTTCACACCTGTACTCTCACCAAGTGGAAGCTACTCTCACCAAGGCCAACAATAACCCCACCTCCATATTCTTAAATCCAATGATCCATTCTCAATCCTCATCTTACTTCATTCAGTAGAAATGTTTTTCATAATTGAGCACTCTCTCATTCTTTGTACACTTTCTTTACTTGGTTGCCAGGACACTGCTAGTTTTCTTCCTATATCTATGGTGAAAATTCTCAATTCCCTTTACTTTAGCCTCTTCTTTTCTCTTACTTCTTAATGGTGAAGTGCTCCAGGACTCCATCCTTGTTTTCTCTTCTCTTTGCTTTCACCTTTCATTATTGATCTCAGTTAATAGAGGAGATAATACCCAAATTTATAGCTCTAGCTCAAACCTGTCTTACAAATATCAGACATACACATCCAAATGCCTACTGTACATCTCCACTTGAAGAAACACCTACCTATGATTTTCCCCTTTAAACCTGTTTCTCCACATCTTTATGCATTTTAGTTGATGGCAAGATCAACTTTTTATTTTCTCAAGCCGAATGTTTAAAGTTATCCTTGACTCTTATATTATTCAGGATGTTATAATGCAGTAACAAGCACTACTCAAATTACAATGGCTTATAATAGCAAAGTTTCCCTGTTATGCTACATTTCCATTTGGGTTGCCACAGGTGGGACCAGAAGGATTTGTTCTGCATCATTGTCATCCTCCTTCTGGACCCAAGCTCATGGAGAAGCCATTGTATGGAAAAATTCCCAGTTATTAAGGCACAGGGGAAAATATATATTGGCTTGCAAATCTCTACCTAGATATTATACATATGAGGTATATTTATATATCACTGGCCAAAGTAGATCACCAAATTACTCCCAATTTCAAATGGGTGGAGAAGGACAACCCTACCACACCAAAAGAGAAAGAAGAATTGTGAACACCTCTAATGACTACAACAGTTAGCCATTTTAGTCAACTAAACTGGTAAACCAAATGTTTGGTTCATTCATCATTCAGTATGTAAAATACACTTACCCCCTCTCAAAGTCATATCATCCATAGTTCCAGATCTCTGGGTAATGTACAGTGGTGTATACAATAGATAGAGGTGATGCCAGGTAACCAGTATATTAGGTGTGAATGTAACTCTTTTTGAGTGAATACCTATTAACACAACAGTAAAGTTACTAACTACCCCACATATGCAATATATGATGGGGAAACAGATATAGAAGCATAGTAAATACTTCCATTCAAAAAGAGAGATGGCAATCATTGGTCTAGAACCATTCTAAAACCCTTCAGGAAGCTGAAAATTTTTATTTCTTTTGTTGTAGGGAACAATTATTGATTAGACTTTATTTCTGCTTCATGGGATAAGTTCCCCCTGCTTGTTGTTCTCCATGACTCTTGGCTCCACTTTCTGGGAGTTCCTTTCTGTGTCATTATTCTGTTTAGTTATATCTGAAGTGAGCTTTAGAGAATATGCCCTCCTTGGAGACTAAGCAGCTTTGTCAAACTGCTTCCTGATCCTTGGGGCCTTAGGGTTATTTTAGGTCTGAAATGATTAGAGTCTTTTTTAGTTTAGGTTAGCAGCTCTTTTTGGCAGTACAACTGTCTCAGAAACTTAGGCAGCTTTGTATTTATTTGATTCCAGTCAGTTTCGTGTGCCAATAACCATACTTACAGTTCTTTTTGAGACATGACTTAATTGCAGGTGCCTTGAGCTCATTAAGCATTGGTGGGAAAGTGACATCTTCTTCTTAAGCCATTTTTCTGCTACATTAACCGAGCATCACCATAATCTACCCAGAGGTAGTAACAATAGGAATGAGGGGCTTCCATTGCTTTGATCCTTGCTAAAAGGCTTTCTTTGCTCAAAGACATTCTCAAGTTTACTTTGTACTGGTAGGTGGTGAAAAACAGTTACCTATTCCAACCTTATAAGTCTCCACATTTTCCCACCCTCTTCATCCCCTTTTATCTCTGCTTGCTGATTGTTTTTAAGTTCATCTCTTTTTGTAGTAACTTGTCAAACACAGCTGGTAGTATCCAACACATGCTACTAACGTTCTATTTTTTCTCATCTTTTCATATCCTGGGATACTCATTAAATACGTAATATGCTTTTCCAAATGATTACTGGTTAACAACTGCTAGTTTAAAAAAGAAAGGTAGGGGCGCCTGGGTGGCACAGCAGTTAAACTGTCCCCTGAGGAATCTACACAATATTGTCATCATTCTCACTTTGTGCCCATGTCGATCAAGTACGTGCTCTGGGATACTGCTGATTGTCAAAGCAGAGGGAAAAAGGAACATGAGGCAACATGACAGGTTCTTAAGCTCTCAGAAAGACATGAAGTATGTCCACTCACAGCATCAAAACAAGCCATATGGTCACAGAAAGGTCAAGTGCAGTCATGAAGGGCTGGTTCAACTGTAAAGATCTGTATTGCCTCTAATAGCTCCTCTTGACTACATATCAACTATTCAGAAACTCTACTGGATATACTTTGAAAAAAAAATAAAACAGAACCTGAGTACTTATCACATAATTCTTTGCCATGGTCCCAATCTGAGCCACTATTATTGCTCTCCTGGATTTCTCAGTAGTCTTACAGATTTTCCTACCTTTACTCTTACTCCACTCTGATCCGTCCCCAACACATAAACTAACATGATCCTTTTACAATAAGTAAGATCACATGACTCTTTTGCTCAAACTCTCCATTAGGTTGGCATAAAAAAGCAAAGTTCTCATGATAACCTCAAGTCACCCTCAATCAGCTGAGTCATTACCTCTCCTTATCTCACACCTACACTTACCTTTTTTCACTATGTTCTATCATCCTGGCCTTTTCTTATTTCTGAAGCATACTTATTCTTTTAGCCTGGAAGATAGTTTTGATTATCTGTTAATCTGATATCCACACTGCCAAATTCCCCCAGAGGTCCACATGGCTAACTCTTTCACTCCTTTCTTGTCTTTGTTCAAATTGCATTTTCTCACTGGAACCACTGACCCCTCTTTAAAAACTGCATCTCTCAACCACCCACTAGAGAGCCCTCTAAATCTGACGAACTCTTTTTTCATACTCCTACAGTCCCTAAGTCTTATAAAATTTCTTATGCAGACCAGTTAAACTATTTTCATTTATTACAACTTTAGGCTTTTACACACACAGCCACTGGAGAATCAACCACTGGACAGGCTTTTAAAAGCATTTGCTCACCAAAAATCCTGCTTAGAAGGAAATACTACATTAGCTGCTGGAAAAAATATGTCCAAACCAAAACAAAATCAACCAACCAAACAAACAAAAATCTCCAGCTTCACTATGAGTCATGAAGCAAGCTTTTAATAGACAATCCTAGAACCAATTCTTAGATATTTTGAATAGGAGAGCAATGGGTGGTTCCTGGAAATCTATATTTCAAAAAAAGCATTGAATGTAACTACAACACATTTCCAGATATTCACTAATATAGATAGCATAAATAATACAATAAACCAATATATTTTTCATAGAAGGTTGTTAATGTTTTATAATGTCAATATAAAATCACATTTATAAGAATATAACATATATCAGGATTCCCCAACAAAAAAAGAAAAAAAAAATCACTGAATTACATACAACAGAAGTTGTACAATACATATTCAGGTAAGAGCATGCAGAAATAATTATTAAATTTTACAAGTTTATATTAAAAGGATACATGTTGAGGACCTTTTAAAAGTATTTGTGCACCCCTCCCCCCCCAAAAGTACTTGTGGACCAAGAGGAAATAAAATTTGAGGTCATAAATTATTTAAAAAATAATACTTATGAAGCAATTAGAACACTATATATGAAAACTTATGACATGTGACCAGAGTTGTATCTAGCTAGAAATACTTTTACTATTAAAACAATAAAAATAAAGAAGCTAGAAAAAAATATATACAATAAACCTTGTGAAGCTGAAGATCATTCAGAAAAGAGGACATAAAATAGTAATTTTTTTGGTGATAAAGCTCATTATTACTTTTCTCTTCTGTTAAGATTGGGAAAGAAGAGAAAAAAATGCAAACATACAACCTTAGGTATCAGAGAAGTGTGATATAACCACAGACAAAGAAGAGGTTAAAAATCAGAGTTTAATATACATATCCCTGTGGTAATATATAAAAGCATCTCACTAGGACAAATAATTTAAGTATCAAGTTTATTTTAGAAGAATTGAATTCTTAGAGTAATAAACATGGACAGCATTTTTAAACTATGTCAGAAAACATCTCTCAGAAAATCATTTAGACTGGATGGATTTCTGGTTAATTTTGGAGGGAGGTAATTTAAATAAAATCACTAAGGAATTGATAAATTCCATGCTCTTTAATTATTCTAAATAACTGAAAAAACATGAGTTTCTAACCATTTTAAGTCTATTTTACCTGCATATGTGTGTATTAAGACTGACAGATGACAGCTACCCAACAATAATGATGGGTATATATACCCACCCACACACACACAGACACACATACACACACAAGAATTACAGACCTGAGGAAAATGTTAGCAACTTTTGTACAGTACTAAATTAAGAAAAACTTCCATTCCTAAATAAGTTTTGCTTAGTCATTGAACAATGATTCACCTTAAAAAGTTTATTAGTACAAAAAAGTTTTGCTTAGTCATTGAACAATGATTCACCTTAAAAAGTTTATTAGTAAGGGAAAGAAAAATAAAAATGATCTTATTGACAGAATTTATTATCCATTCAAATTTTTCAATAAGGGAAGCATAATCCAGCAAATTGTGTTGGGAGGATTTAGAGTAGTGACATCAGTAAAAAGGTGGAATAGAACTTTTTACCATCTTTGCCCTAAAGAACACCAATTTTTATAACTACCCTCAGATGAGAATATTGTTGTGGAAGTCCCAGAGTCCAGTGGAGAAGTTCTAGCACACTACTGGATGAAAAAACAAAACAAAACAAAACAAAACAAAACAAAACAAGAATGGACCCACTGAAGAGGGTAAGAGGAACAGTTTTATTTTATCCGTATCAACCCTCCTCCAAGGCAGCACAGCTCAGTGCTCTTGGTACATGATTTTGTCCATGGGGATAATGAAAGCATGCAAGTGAGCACCTGGCTTCTGCAGCTATGCATGATGCTGTCAAAGAGACCAACTTCTTTCTTGTCCCAGAGACAATACTGAAGTATGCTGCAAAACTGAGGGGCAGAGAAGGGTGGGAAGAGTAACAGCTAGAGCTTAGAGATAGTCAAAGGAACACAGATCCTACTAATTGCTTTGCAGTCTCCATTAGGAATCTTGTCCACAAACCACTCAGGACACCTCACCTGTGGATCTCTCCAGTTATCCCATGGGCACCCTTAATCGTCCACATGTCTCACCCACATAACCCTCACCTCATGATCAGCACCCTGTGTGCCTCTCAAGGGCAAAGAGTGCAAACATTTGCAGACAGCTAGTGAACATATGTGAAAAGCTGACCTAATTTCACAGAATTGCAAAAAAGCACACAAACTTGAGCATTCAACAACATCCTAGGGAAAGCAACCCTAAGGGAGGCTGTTAAAAATTGGCTTGACCTTGCAGGATCAAGAGAAGTCATATAGTCTTAAGAATTTACCCCACTAAAAAGGAAGAGGTGTGAAGGCAGGCATATCCATAGAAAAAGTCCAAAAAAGCCTGAGAATTCCTAGCAGGGCTGACAGAAGGTATTTCTCTCCTAAAGTCAATGAGTAAAGACTGGAGGAGGTGACTACTTCTTCAAACCCAAAGACAGCAATGCAAGACTTCAAGAAATATGAAAAATCAAACATAATGCCACCAAAGGAATACAACCATTTTCCAGCAAATGGGCCCAAAGAAATGAAGATCTGTGATTTGCTAAATAAAAACTCAAAATCGTTGTTCTAAGGAAGCCGACTCACCTATAAGAACACACATTTCAATGAAATCAAGAAAAAAGATATGTGAGCAAAATAAGAAGACTGTCAGAGAGATATAAAACATAAAAAGAACCAAACAGAAAACTTGTTTTTGAAGAATACAATGAACGCAATAGAGAGCATCAACAGTAGACTTGAGCAAACAGAAGAAAGTGTATGTGATGAGGAAGACAGGCCATTTGATATTATCCAGTTAGGTGAGAACAAAGGAAAAAGAATTTTAAAAATGTGAAGAAAACCTATGTAAATTATGAGATACCATCAGGTGAAAATGTCTGTGCATACTGTAGTCCCAGAAGGAAAAGAGAGAGAGAGAAAGATGCAGAAAGCTTTCTTAAAGAATTAATGACTAAGAACTCAAATCTGGAAAAGATTCAGATATCTAAGTTTATGAAGCTCATAGTTCCCCCAAAGATTCAACCCAAGGATGTCATCTTCAAGACACATTATATTAAAACTACCTAAAATGAGATAGATAGAGAGAGAGATAATTTTAAAAGCAGCAAGAGAAAAAAAAAAAAAAAACACCTCACATATTAGGGAATTCTTGTAAGGTTATCAGCAGATTTCTCAGCAGAAGAAACCTTGCAGGTCAGAGGACAATGGGATGACGTAGTCAAAGTGTGCCCCTACAGAAAATCATCAAGACAGTAAACGATGAATAAAGGAATAGGGAAGTATAAAACAGCTAAAAAACAATAATAAAGGTGGCATTCATAAGTCCTTACCTACCAAAATTAGTTTAAAATTAAATGTAACAGATTTTCCAGTCAAAAGGCATCATGTTGGTGAATGTATTAAGATATAATCACCTGCAAGATACTCACTTCAGCTTTAAGGACACACACAGGTTCAAAGTGAAGGGACGGAAAAAGAGATCGATCCAAATAAAAGAATAAAAGAGAGGAGGGATAGATATAATTACATCAGACAAAATAGATTTTAAGTAAAAGAAACTGTAACAAGAGACAAAGAAGGTCATTACATAATGATAGAAGAGTCAATTCATCTAGAGGATATAACAATGGTAAATATATATGCACCCCAAATCAGAGCACTTAAATATATTAAACAGCTACTAACAGATCTGAAGGGAGAAAGAGATAACAATACAATAATAGTAAAGAACTTCAATAGTCCACTTTCAACAATAATAGATTGTCCAGAGAGAAAATCAATACAGAAACATTGAGCATGAACTATACTTTGAGCCAAATGGATCTAACAAACATGTACAGAATATTCCATTCAACAGTAGCAGAACACACATATTTCTTAAGCACACACAGAACATTTTCCAGAAGAGATCACACGTTAGGTCACTAAAACAGTTTTAGCAAACTTAAGAAAACTGAAATTATACCTAGGCTCTTTTCCAAACACAATGGTATGAAACTAAAAATCAATAGGAGGAGGAAAATTGGAAAATTCACAAATATGTGGAAAACAAACAACATACTCTTGAAAAACCAATTTGGTCAAAGAGGAAATTAAAAGGGAAATTAAAAAAAATCTGGAAATAAATGAAAATGGGAACACAACATATAAAAACTTATGGAATGCAGCAAAAGCAGTTCGAAGAGGGAATTTTATAGCAATAACCATCTACACTATGAAAAAAGAAAGACTACAGATAAAAATCCCAATTTAAAACTTCAAGAAGCTAGAAATAAAACTACAAACCAAATCCAAATTTAAAAGGAAGGAAATAACAAAGATCACACAAGAGATTAATGAACTAGAGATCAGGAAAACTACAGAAAGATCAATGAGGCTAAAAGCTGGGGGGTTTGGTTTTCGTAAAGATAAAATTCACAAACCTTCAGCTAGACTAAGAAAAAAAGAGAAGATAAATACATTAAATCAGAAATAAAACTGGAGGCATTATAACTGATACCACAGAAATACAAAGAATCATGAGATCACCAAGAATAATTATGCACCAAAATTTGGACAAGCTAGCAGAAGTGGCTAATTCCTGGAAACATACAACTGACCAAGACTGAATCAAAGACATAGAAAATCTGAACAGAACAATAATACATCAGGAGATTAAATCAGTAATCAAAAACCTCCCACGAAAGAAAATCTCAGGATCAAATGGCTTTACTGGTGAGTTCGATAAAACATTTAAAGAAGAATTAATACCAATCTTTCCCAAACTCTTCCAAAAAATTGGAGAGGAAGGAATACTTCCAAACTCATTTACAAGGCAAGCATTAGACTAGGACAAAACAAGAAAAGAGAATTATAGACCACTATTCCTGATAAACATAGATGTAAAAATCTTCAATGAAATACTGGCAAACTGAATTCAACAATACATTAAAAAGATCATACACCATGATAAAGTGGGATTTATCACTGGGATGTAAGAAGGTTTAATGTATGCAAAACAATAAATGTGATACACTATATTAATAAAATAAAAGACTAAAAATGATATGATCATTTCAATAGAAAAATATCAATGAAAGTTAAGATCCTCTCCTTGTTAAAACTCTCAAAAAAGAAATATAGAAGGAATATACCTCACAAAATTAAGGTCGTATGTGACAAGCCCACAGCTGACATACTCAATGGTGAAAAGCCAAAATCTTTTCTTTTAAGGTCAGGAACAAGACAAGGATGACCATTCTTGCTACTTTTATTCAACGTAGTACTGGAAGTCCTAGCCAGATCAATTAGGCAAGAAAAAGAAATAAAAGTTATCCAAATAAGAAAGGAAGGAGTAAAATTTTCTATTTGTGGATGACATGATGGTATATATAGGAAACTCTAAAGATTCCACCAAAAATTATTATAACTAATAAACAAATTTAGTAAAGTTGCAGGATATAAGACCAATGTACAAAAGCAAGTTGTATTTCCATACAGTAACAATGAGCTATATGAAAGAGAAATTAAGAAAATAATCTCATTTACAATATCATCAAAAACAAAGCATAGTTAGGAATAAATTTAACCAAGGAGGTGATACACCTATACACTGAATACCATAAGACACTGATAAAAGAAATGGAAGAAGACACAAATAAATAGAGAAATATCTTATTTCTAAGATTCATTCTACCATAAGGGATCTATAGAATTAATGCAATCCCTATTGAATTTCCATTGGTATTTTTGACAGAAATAGAAAAAACAGTTCTAAAATTTGTATGTAACTGTAAAAAACTTGAAATAGCCAAAGTGATTTTGAGAAAGAAAAGCAAAACTAGAGGTATCTCACTTCCCACTTTCAAACTATACCACAAAGTATAGAAATTAAGACAGTGTGGTAATGGCATAAAATAGACATATAGACTAATGGAACAAAATAGAAGGCCCAGAATCAAATCCCTGTGTATACAGTCAACTAATATTTGGCAAAGGAGCCAGGAATACCTAAAGGGGAAAGGATAGTCTCTCAACAAATGGTGTTGGGAACCTGGATAAACACATGTAGGAAATGAAATTGGATCCCTATCTTATACCACTCACAAAAAATTAAAGTAAAAGTCATAAACGTAAGACCTGTTACCACATAAATACTGGGGAAAAAAAACACAGGGAGTAAATTCTTCAACATTGATCTTGCTTATGATATTTTTGGATGTGAAAACCAAAAGCATAAAAAAAAAACCACCAAAAATAAAACCCCAAGATCAATTAGTAAGACCACATCAAATCTAAAAGCTCCTGCACAACAAAGGAAACTATCAACAAAAGGAAAAGGAAACCTATACATGCAAGCCATATATCTGAAAAGGGATTAACATCCAACATATATAAGGAACTCATATTACTCAATGGCAAAAAAACAACTCAATTAAAAAATGGGCAAAGAACCCGAATAGATATTTTTTCAAAGAAGACATGCAAATGATTAACATACAAATGATTAATGGTGTTCAATATCACTAGTCATCAGGAAAATGCAAGTCAAGACCACAAGGAGGTATTATCTTATACCTGTTACGATAAAATGGCTTTAATAAAAAAGACAACAGATAATAAGTGTTGGCAAGGATGTGGAGAAAGGGAATCCTTGTACACTATCAGGATATAAATCCAAGTGCAAAGTTGCTATGGAAAAGAATATTGAGGTTCCTCAAGAAATTAAAAACAGAATTACCATTTGACCCCCAAATCTCCTCTTTTTTGGTGTATGTCCAAAGGAAATGAAATCCATACCTCAAAGAAATATCTGCACTCCCATGTTCATTGCAGCATTATTCACAGCAGCCAAGATAGAAGAACCACCTAAATTTCTGTCAACAGATGAACGGATAAAGAAAATGTGGTGTACACACACAGTGGAATATTACTTAGTCATAAAAAAAGAAGGAATTCTGATATTGGTGACAATATGAATGAACATAGAGGACACTATGCTAAGTGAAATTAACCAGACAGAAGACAAATACTATATGATCTCACTTATATGTGAAATCTAGAATGAATAGACAAACAAAAATTAAAAAGTCAAATTCATAGAAACAGACTATAGAATGGTGGTTACCAGGGGCTGGGGGTGACAGAAAGATGGGGAGACACTGGTCAAAGCATACTAGGTTTCAATTATAAGATGATTAAGTTCTGGGCATCTAATACATAACATGATAACTATGGTTAATAATGTGTATTGTGTAGTTGAAATTTGCTAAGATAACAGAGCTTAAGTGTTCTCACCGCATACACCCAAAGGTAACCATATGAAGTGGTGGATGTGTTATTTAACCTGATTGTGTTAATCTTTTTGCAAAATATTTATATGTCAAATCATCACTTGTATACTTTGAATACACACAATTTTATTTGTCAATTATACCTCAACAAAGCTGAACGAAATAAAAATGATGTAGTATCCTTAAAACATGGAACAATTTTGGATATTCCATTGGGATAACTGGATCATCATTTGTTATAGAAAACATTAAAAAGCCCAAATAAATTACTACCAAAAAACTGATACTTAAGCCCTTTAACCAAGCAAGTTCATTATGAGGTAATTATCTTAAGAAATACTTGAGTAAGTACAGAAACAAAATACATAATATTTTCCATGGTGAATTATTTATAAATAGGACATTAGAAATAATATAAATATTCAATCTAAGGTAAAGGAATGGTGAAATAAATAATTTATATTCTTGTAATGGAATTCTCTACAGTCCTGAAAAATACAGAGGAATATTGAAAGCTCAGTAGCATACACAAAAGTGTATTTCTCACTCATTGAAAGTCCTCTATCTCATATGGTTTTTTTTTTTTTTTTAATCTGATACAACTGACATAGAAGAAAAGATAGTTGGAGGTTGCACAGGCCTTCTTAGGTCAAGACCTAGAAGTGGTTATGTCAATTTCACTCATGTCTATTGACCAGCATTCAGTCATATGGTCCCAAATATACTGCACAGTAGGAATGTAATTTCCCAAGAAGATGTGCTTTAGTGTAGGGGTCTATATTTTTCCTGTAAAGGAGCAGATATATCTTTTAGGTTTTTTGGCCATATGGTTTCTGTCACAACTACTCAACTTTCGTGTTATAGTATAAATTCAGCCATAAACAATATATAAAGGAATGGGTGTTACGGTGTACTGGTAAGACTTTATTTATAAAACAGGTGGTGAGCTGGTTTTGGACTGTGAGCCACAGTTTGCCAACCACTTGTTCAGCGAGCATAAAGCATGATTTCTGCTACTATTTAATAATCGACTTGAAAATTCAACTGTATGTGTATATATAAAATATATAAATATATATTTTATTTATTTGATAGAGAGAGAGCTCCAGTGAGAGAGAGAGAGCACAAACGGGGAGGGGCAGAGGGAGAGGTAGAAGTAGATTTCTTGATGAGCAGGGACCCCAACACAGAACTCAATCCCAGGACCCTAGGATCATGACCTAAGCCAAAAGAAACACTTAAGAGACACTTAACTGACTAAACCACTCAGGTGCCCCCAGTTTATATATATATATATATATATACATATATATATATACATATACATAATATATATATACATATATATTATACATATATATATATATATATTTTTAAGATTTTATTTTTGAGTAATCTGTACACCCAATGTGGGGCTTGAACTCACAACCCTGACATGGAGAGTTGCCTGCTTGAGCAACTGAGCCAGCCAGGCACCCTGTAATATATTTTAAAGAAAGTGAAAAGATTGTTATTTGTAATCTAAATATATTTTTATAAAAATCTCTCTCTCTCACTACACAAATACATATATGTGTATATTTGCATTAAAATCACAAAAGATGATTAACACTGGTTGTTGGTGTTTTAGGTGATTTTCTTTTCCATGTATCTACATTTTCCAGTGTTTTTGCAATAAACATGCAGCACGTGTGTAATTAATAGAGAGAAAAAAGGGTGAAGGAAACCTGGAAAGACCAAACTTAAAATGTATTTTAAAAACTTCATCAATTATCAAAATAAACTGGTACAAATATAAGCAAACAAATAAGTTGAACTGAAAGACTAAAATAGGCACAAAAGAAGGATAAGGACTTTATTTTTGGTAAAGAGCTTTTGTCTGGGTATATATATGGATGAATATATGTATACATGTAGATACTCATTGTATGCCTGGCATTTTATCAGATATTTATCTGATACATATAGGATCAGATACATATTTTAGATATATTTCTGATATAATGCCTGGTACATAATGAGTGTTGAATAAATATTTATTCAATGAGTAAATTGAATTATTAATTAAATGATAAATTCAACCATTTATACATTAATTCAATCAATGAGACATCATTTTTTAAAGGTATTGGTGATTATATTTCATGTAGAGAGTTTTTATTGTCTATACCATCAAATATACCAGTTTTTCCCTTTGTCTGGTCCCCTTCTCTACATTAAAAATGTTCTCAATCATGAGATCGTATTTTCCCCTCATCGTTCCATAGTTTTATTTTTTCGAATTAACACTTTAATTCCTGGAGAATTTAGTTTATGGAGGAAAAATTGGGGCTCATTTTCTTTTCACTTAACCAATTCTCCCCAGACCATTAATTTCTTAACACTTCCTTTCCCAACCAAACTGAAATGAAGGCAAATTTAATCTTGCTCCCAACTACTCAAACCAACTACCAGGACTGCCCTCTACGGGTTTATGACAATAAAAACTCTAACCCCTCAGGTCAGATAATCAGATGTATGATAATTAACTGTATGAGTAATTATTGTGTTATGCAAATAAACAATGCAGATGACTCATTTCATTAAACAAGCACCATGGGGTCATTAGGTTTTGATCTCTGTCCTAGTCTTTTGGGGGAAAATACTTTCTATGAACCGCTCTCCTGAACTGGCAATAAAACATCACTGGTCGGCTCACATTAAGCTGGATAATATGCAGACTGCTTGATTTGTATTGAATATGTGTCTGGTGGTTGGGGCCCACTGTAATGAACTAGCCCACAAATCACAGCTTAATGGGAATCTACTTTTACATATTGCTTAATTAAAAGTTGTGAGCTTATTAACATGTGTCTTTGGCACTGAGCTTTGGGGATGTAATCTCTGTGCAAATAAGACTAGGTTGTAAAAGTTTTATAGATTGACGATGATATTATAGTCCATACCTTAATAACCCATCATTTCCCCAAAGAATTTTTCATATCTTACATTCCTCTATCCAGCTGTAACAGATTCTTCTGTTTCTGTTTTTCAATGTGTGAGGCCTACTGCAACATGTACTAGTACCAAAAAAGGGTTATGTCTTAAATATTTCATCTGAACACCCTTTCATCATTTAATCTTATTAGCAAAGTTACCTGGAAGAAAGTCTCAGAGCCCGCCTTTCATAAGAGGGGCTCCAGGTAGTACAGATCTGTTAAGTATGGGTTTCAAGAATTTCCATTATAAATCTCTATTTTCAGGGATTTATAATTCAGCTATAAAAATTTTGCCCTAGGCTTCAACTTGGAATACAAGGTCTTAGCCTGAGAGAGTACATTGTTAACACATAAAAAAAGAAAAAAAGTCATGTTGTTGTTTTCATCTTACCAAAGTGAAAAAAGTAATGGCATGTAACCATTTTCAAATACTTTCTGATATGCCACTGTAGGATGGTGTTTGGAGCTTTTTGTTTGCTTTTGCTTTGACATGACGTTTTACACTATGTTTGTTTGTAATTTTAACCAAGCCATTTGGTGGCTTTTTCTAAATGTCAAAATGAAAGATGTCTTCCTCATGCTTGGCACTACCGTCCTTGGACTAGACACCTCTGATCTTCTTTGGTGGACCCTTTGACGGAGAGCATTTCTGGCCTCTTTGCATTGAATTATTTCAGTTTACCAACTCCTATCAATATTTAGAGAAAAAAATTATATTGTTCTAAACAACTGAATCTCATTATTACTGCTTTGGACAATCATAGGCCTAATTTAATTAAAAATTCAAATTGATGAACCAGGATAAGAAAATATCAGTGATCATGGTATAATGAAAAGAGCTGTAGAAGAAGCACCTGGCCCAGAGATGGCCACGTGACCTTGGGAGATTTACTTGAATGCCCTGAACCTGTTATTACATCTGTCAAAAGAATTTGAGGACAAAATAATCTGCAATATTCTTTCAGGATTCAAAATTATTATACAGCTGCTAATTAATTACACATATCTTGTCAAATTCACCAATGACTTTCATGGCGCTGAATGCAATGGACATTTTTTAGTCTTACTTAATCTCTCCATTACATTATAAACAAATGACCACTCACCACTTACGGACATGTTGGCTTCTAAATTATCCTAATGTCAGATATAGGTAGTTCTTTTTCTTTGTTCTTATTACTGCTCCCTTATTTCCTGCCCAGATCATTTCAATCATTGACCATTGACTTTGTGGATGTGGTTCGATGAACTCTTCTTTCCTGTCCTAGTCTCATACCTAAGGGAGGTGTGTCCTTTCCAGTGGTTTCAAATGCCATCCATGTACTTTCTCCCAAATGTTGTTTTGACGTCGAGATCTCTCTTCTAAACGAAGAGCTTCTAAATCCAAAATGTCTACACAACACTTCCTCTTGAATGAATGCCCATTGTTATTCATAGATTTCCCTGCCTCCTGCTTTAAAGCTGCTCCTTCTCTTCCTGGTTAACTGTGTGGCTCCACCATTTGCCCAGGATTTAAAATCCAAGGCGTCATCTTCAAATTATTTCTCCCTCTCTATATCATAAGCCATCTGTCTTTTCAATTGTTCAAATGTACAAATATTGATTTTATCCCTAATGTTACCTCTTTAGTTTAGGCCCCTAATATTCTCTTTCGTGACTAATCCAGCTTTTTCCTTTCTTCACCTCCTGTCTTGCACTATTTAATTCAGTTTGGAACTTGCAGCCAGATTGACACTTAAGAAAAAAAAGAGAAAGTAATTCTAATCTTGTCACTAGCTAGTTTAATGTCATTCAAGAGCTGTATATTATGCTTAAACAAAGATCTCAAATCCCAGCTACACAAAGCCCTCCATGATCTGGGTCTCCAGCTTCATCCCTCATGACGCT
Source organism: Ursus arctos (assembly GCF_023065955.2). Taxonomy (NCBI): domain Eukaryota; kingdom Metazoa; phylum Chordata; class Mammalia; order Carnivora; family Ursidae; genus Ursus; species Ursus arctos. Next base: position 13,927,240 of record NW_026622997.1, on the reverse strand, counting down.
TCCAGCTACTCTCTCTGTTCCAGGCTTCCTGGATTTCTTCCATATTCTCAAAAGTGTCTTTGTCTTTTCTGCTTTGGGCATGGCATGCTGTTCCTTTTGCCTGGAACAGCCACTCCGGTGACTTTCCTGTCCTTCTCCCAGGTAACTCTCTCACACATTTGTGTTGGGGGCTGGAGGAGGAAGGGTTGGTCCTTGGGATAGGCTCCCTGTGCCTTACTGATTTTCCCTCTTCTTCTCTAGACTTGAATCCTCATGAAGGCAGAGCCCTTTTGCTCTGTTTCTGGAACTTGACCCAAACTTCACCTGGTACCTGGCATATGGCAGATAATTAATTTGTTTTCTGACAGACTGTTGGGACCAAAGCCCAGCAAATGACAGAGGCTGGTTCCAGTTCACAGCAAGGTCAGAGACTCTGTGATCAGAGGGTATGACACATTCCACTCATCACTGCCTAAAGTTATGCATTATGTTACGTCGTTCCACAGGATGGTAAGAACAATGAAGCAACAGCTGCTGACAATATGATCTAGGCCTTTGGTTCATAATAACCAAGGTATATGCTCAAGGCTCTGAGGCAGTTCAGAGTGGATGTAGACGAGGCTAGCCCGGAAATGCTAAAGTTTCCACTTACTATTCACTATGTTTCAGTAGTTTATCCTCTTCTATTTTCATATTTATTGAGTTAATGATTGATATTAATTTCAGGTATACAACATAGTGTTTCAACATTTGTATATGTTGCAAAATAGTCACGACCACAAGTCTAGTTATTATCTGTCATTTTACAAAGTTAATATAGTATCATTGACTATATTCCCTATGTACATTATACCCCCATGACTTATTCATTTTATAACTGGAAGTTTGTGCTTAATCCCCTCTTTTACTTTCTTTTGTTGTAATAATTTGCACATTGCTGAGGCTAGTTATTTCTGTAAGGAAGAAATTCTTTAAAAAAATATAAATATTAAATTTTATGGTTAGACATTTCCATAGATATTGCTTTTTGTAAAGAAAAAATTAAAGGCTAAAGTTTGAAAAAATAAAAGATTCTCTAATGGTGGACATTTGAGCCTTGCAGTTTGAATAGCATGGAGCTTCTGAGGCCATGGTAGCCTTCTCTGAACTGTTTAATTCACAAGTAGATAAGACAGAAATTATGTCAATTCCCACTTCCTTTTTTAAAAAGTATTTATTTATTTATTTATTTATTTATTTATTTATTTATTTAAGGGGAGAGGGTCAGATGGAGAGGGAGAGAGAATCTCAGGTAGACTTCCTGCTGAGCACAGAGACCTACATGGGGCTCAATCTCAGGACGCTGAGATCATGACCTGAGCCAAAACCAAGTTGGACCCTTAACCAACTGAACCACCCTCTACTTCCTAATAGAGAAATTCTACACCTTTAGGAAATCAGATGTGCTCAAAGCCTTGTAGGGAGCAAAGTTTTCCAGTTTCTTGGCTCTGTCTAGGCTTTCTTCCATGGTTTCAGGGCTGAGTTTAAATCAATGCAGATTTCATGGACCATGGTATGGAAAATGTCATAGACCATGCGAATGGAAAAATACATTTATTTCCTACGTACGAACATAAATGATGTCATTAAAAGTTCTCCTACCTCATGAGGACTTGGCAAATATTATAGGGGAGACTCCACAGCTAAAATGTGGACTAAAGTAAATGACCCTTGAGTTTCCTTCTAACTCTTGGATTCCGTTACTCTAACATTTCTTTTCACAGCACATAGATAACACTTCTCCCTCAAGAGGGGATTCATTTAGCACCTACATCACTGCAAGGAGTTAATATGATTCTATTTACTTGAATGAGGAAAATCCTACAGAATAGCCTGGAAGGCCGCGACCACTGAAGCATGGTGCCTTGGTGACATTAAAGAGATTAAGGAAAGTGTGACTGTTCCCTAGACCAGGTGACTACCTGGAAACCCACTCACATCTGAAAATCATTTGAGTCCATTTTCTTGTTCAACAAATTCCCTTTAAATGAGGCAAGAAACGGTGGTTTATGGCAAAACGAATAGAAAAAAGTTTATTGCAACGTCTCAGGCCAGGTTTTTTTTTGTGTTTTTTTTTCTTTTTCCAGTTGTATGCATTGAGCTTTAACAGGAAAGCCATAATTTTCATGATGGTAAAAGAAAATGCCTTCTATTTTAGTAAAAAGGCTGGGCAAAATGACAGCCAGTCACTTTGCTGCCATCTTTGGCTATTAGCATGTCACAGTTTCTATTTATGTTGATCTCAGTTTCTTTGAAGAGAAGTTTTTTGGGATAGAAAAATTGTTGCAATCTATTAGTAGTGTGGAATAGCTGGAGATATTGAGCAGATTTGATCTTCATTGTGTTAATTTCATTTAATAATCCTGGCCTAAAACTGGTTGGACCCTTCTGTAATTATCCATAGAGAGGTGTCAACCAATACTATAACTGTGATTATTTTGGACTATTTAAATACACAACATTTGTAAACCACATACTACACTCCAAAAATTGTGGCGTGGACTTACAAATATGTGTAAGCCAAGATTTCTATTTTTAAGCAGATATAATCTATTGGAGGAGTCAAGATACATGAAAAAGTACAATATATATCAATATATATCTGCTGAATGACATTTGTAAATGAGCAGCTAAAATTTAATGGTTGTCAATTGATCAGTGAAGCATAAATGTTTTCTTTGAGCTGATCTTATGAATATACATCAAAACAGAAAACAGCTTTCGGCAATTATCTGATAAATTTGGCATTAGATATCAAGATTAATCAAATGACGGAGCATTTCCTTCCCTTGTCTTTTTGGTCTCTGTCCTTAACTCACAGCATGTCCAAGTTCAGATTGATTTTGAGTAGAATCAAATCTACTGAATAATTGCTGTACTGCCGATCATAGGTTAGGCACTGGTCCAAGTACTCAGATTTTGAATTGAAATATGGCTTGATCTCAAAGAGTCAAGCTTGATCTTTAGCTGACCTAGAAGTAGAAGTAGAAGGTAGACGTAGACAGGAATCTACTACTTGTAGGCAGCAGAGTAGCTGGCATTTCATTAGAGGTGAAATAAGAGAGCCCTGCAGGGCCATAGCTACTGTTACTGGAGCTCTTGGATTAGAGACCTAGGAAGGGAAGATCCATCAGATACTTACATTACACAAATGCTTCTCACTATTTACTTGCTCATTTACTTGTCTCATCTTGTGAATGTGTAATGAAAATCGGGTCTGAAATTTATCTGAAAACTTCCCTGAAGTTCCATTCCCCAAAAGGATGCTATTGTTGAAATATATATGCCAAGTTGTGCTTAGAATGTTTATTAAGAACATGTCTCTAGCCTATTGACTTGAACACTGAGAAGCATGTGTTCCAATTTCTATCACTTTATACCACATTTCTTTCTCTTTTACCCTCTTCGCTTTCCATTCCATCTTCTTATCCAAGCTCCCTTTAAAAATATTCTAAATCTTAACCATATTCCCAGTGACCTAGAATATATGTATCTGATTATCACATAAAAAATTTTTCTAAAACTGTAACAAGAGAAAATAACTCTCCAAAAGGGTCATATTTTATTTGATGAAACTGTGTCACTGAGATTTGACAATTGTTGTTTTGATGCATGATATCAATATTAATTCACCTGACTTTTGAATATGTGTAAGATTGTATATACTTTTTATTCTAGGCAGGGACATAATATAAATACATTTTTTGATTAATTGATATTCATATGAAATGTTCCCATTTTAATGGAGTCTGTAGTTGTTCTTCAGGGAGAAATCAGCATTTTTATGTGAAATTAGGTGTATATTGCTTAATCAAGGCTTTTTCAATTTAATTTACTCACAATAAGTATTCATGAGGGTTCACTTTCCAGAGACCCTTTGTTTCATTATAGCTAATAATTTTTGATGCAGTTATAGCTAATTATCAAAGAAAAACTAATGAGGCTTCTCATGACATAGTAGGATAACTACTTCTATTAAGTAATGTAACTCTTACCGGTATAGTATTTTCAGGAAATATTGCTAAATGTTTAACATGTTTAAAAATATCAGAAGCATATACCTGTTTGACAGGGTAAATTCAAAACTGTATCTGACATCATTTTCTGAATTTTATTATTTAGTATATACATTTCCTCCTATTAAATGTACAGTGGGAAAATTATAAATATTAATCTTGTATTCTGTTACTTTTAAGCAATTGTGATCTTTCAATGTATATCAGAAATGAAATTTTACTAGTGAATCACTGAAATCACTACTAAAGATTTATGAGCATATTCAGAATGCTTTTGATAAAGGAAACTGGACATTAAGAATTACTTCTTATTTTTTAAAAATATATTTGGATAGTAGTATTCTCTTTGTTTTTAAGTTTTCACATATTTTACTGTGCAGATAAAAGTTAAGATTAAATCAAACTTGCAACAAGTTGGAAATCAAATTATAAAAAAATATGCTGTACTACTATTAATAACTGAAATGTGATCAGATGTCTTATGTGTTGTATGGCCTAGTTATATCCTTAAATATGCCAATAAGATGGGTGCTATTAGTTTTACCATATTTACCAATAAGGAAACTGAGACAAAGAAAGAAGTAACCTGCCCAAGTTCACAGGGTTAGAGAGTTGAAGGGGCAGTGTTAGATGTTGCATTGTCTTCCCCAAATTCATAGGCTGAAGTCCTAACCTCCAGTACTTTAGAATATGAGCTTATGTGGAAATACAGTCACTGCAGAAGTAATTCGTTGAGGTGAGTAATACTCTAGTGAGGTGGGCCCCTAATCCAACAGAACTGGTAATCTTACAAAAAGGGGGAATTTGGAGATACACGCACATGGAGAATGCCATGTTCTCCATGTTCATACCATGTTCTTCATCTCCAAGTGGAGATGAACACAGAAGTGGGGATGAGGCTTCCACAAGCCAGGTATTGCCCACAAACTGCCGAAGGGTAGGAGAGAGGGACGGGGCAGATCATCTCTCATGGCCTTTAGATGGAACCAACAATGCCACCACCTTAATCTTAGTTCTGGCCTCCTGGACTGTGGAATAATATTCTTCTGTTGTTTAAGGCGCCCGGATTGTGTGCTTTGTGATGATCGCCATAGTAAACAGGTAAGCACGACAACACGAGATGTGTGGATGCTAGAACATTTACTGCTTCTTTCACATTCTTCCGTCGACCGATAGCTGAGTCACTCCCCCTTTTACCAAGCCCTATTCTAAAAGTGAGAGTTCATTTCAATATCTAAGTCATTGGGTGACAAGGCCACTGATGAACTGAAAATGGGATTCACCCAAAGGGAATATATAAATTTTATGTATATGAGGAACGAAAGTATAATTTTTAAGCTTTTATTTAGAATGTATGTTTTCATTATAAATATGTTTGAACATATAAAATCACATTTTTCCTCAATACTTTAAATGTTCTCTGAAACTTTCTCTGAAACACTGAATAAAATCTGTTGACTAGAAAACAGAATACATATCTCACCAGCAGGCACTGATCATTTAGCATAAATACAGGTAGCATTTTATGAATGGTTAACTACTGCTAAAATGTGAAACAAGACCAAACAAAACTTTCTTAAGTTTGGCATAGCCAAAATGAAAATGAATCATATTATCCTTTGGAAATGTAAAACATTTCAAATTTTGAAAGCCTCCCTGAGCTTGGTTACTAGAAATGTCAATAGTGGAGGATTTATTTTGCATGGTATGACTTTGGTAAGGAAGTTCTCAGAAGCAGGTTCCAGGTGATGGCGAAGTCTAATTCTCTCAGATTTATAGCACCACAAGCACCAACTCAACTATGACAGGTCTTGGAACTCTATTATGAGTCAGGAACTTAATAATTCTTCCCTAAAAAAGTCACTTGATTAAACATCTCAACTGTTTTGCTATTAAAAAATTTGGAGCCTGTTATGATTCATGGGCCACATTTCTTGCCAAATGTTGATTTCAAAGAACTTCTCAATATAATTCTTTCTCCGTTGAAAATATAATCTACCAGTTGCAATACTGCAATAATTTTTTTCAACATTTTAGAAAATAGTTTCTGGGATAACTACTAAAAGTTTATGTCTGCTAAATGGCTTAAATAATTTACACATTTCAGGTCATTTTAATGATTCCATTATTAATCACTAAAACTCCCTCTATCTCCTTATAAAAGCTAGTTAAGCCCCTCTTAGATTTTCATCACCTTTTTACTGATTTTGGTTCTGTGGGATAAAAATATGGACCATAATATTTAGGTTCAAGAGAGTTACATCCCCACACTGGGAATCATGCAAATTTTGCATTTTTAATCTTGCTCATTCAGCCAGATGGATAGAACTGCTTCCTTTAAAATTGGACAATAATCTCAATCATTTTAAAATTATGTTATATATCCCTTTTCCTTTAAACTTACTTGCTAACTACCTGGACCCATTTTAGATAAACTGAATACTTGTTAGGCAAATAATTTATTTTAGGTTTTCTTTAGAGATAGGTATCAAGACACTTAAGTCCATAGGTGTAAACTGTCCACCCCCAACTCTCTACAAAAATAATAACTTAGATTTAAAAGTGTAAGACAATACCTCTGTCAACACTGACACTTTCTAACGTAATAGCACATGTTGTCAACTTAGAGGAATTTCTTTACAGTATAATGTGAATAAGGCAGGAAGAAGTAAAGGATTTCATACAAAAAAACCCAGTCTCAAGGGTTGAGGGGAAAATTGGGTCCAAGGTCATGTTTGATTTCCTCCTCTATTTCATAGAAGTGCCCGTGGAAACAATAGCCACACTAAACAGGGATCGCACAATATCACTGTGGAGGGAATGTCATGCTAACAAGAAGTGGAACCGTTCCATGCAACTGTTTCATAAAAGGAACAGTTAAATCAGAGAAAGAACATGGGCCATATCCTGGGTAATTTCTGGCTGTCACAGCATATATGACAAAGAAATGGATCTTATAAGTACAATACCCCCTGGGCTGCAGAGGACTATGGCTCCTGTCTACTTCCAACAGGTTCTTGAATTCGTGATGAGGTCAAGATCAAATACAGGGAAAACTTGGTTTATATAGTTTAAATTTTCCCTGAAAGGTTAGAGTAAAGACCTACTAACTTTTTGAGATAATTGATTTTATCTTCCATGAAATATGTAACACAGGTCATCCCATACATGACCAGCAATTTGAGACATAAGGTCAATCATCTGAAAAATACTACAGTTCCAATAAAGAGGACTTACCTGACAAATAAGAGAAAAGAATTTCTAAGAAATAAAGTTACTGCCAGGAATAAACAAAATTAAGGAAATCGATATAATTATCCCCTCTATGAAAAACAAAACAAAACAAAACAACAACAAAAACCCAAGCAGCCATGAAGACAACAAAATTGAGAAGAAAATATAATTTTCAATTTAAATAACTATAATGGAGACAATAAGATTTGACTACTGTCAAAATTTAAAATGGTAAAGTAAAAGACAAATGAAATTATTGTCCCAAAAAATACAGAATAAAAAGAAAACGGAAAGATGAATTGATTAAAGAAAAGTTAAGAAACATAAAGGACAATCTATTCCTATCAATTATGGGAATCCTACAAACTGTAGAAACAGAGAACAGAGTGGATAAAAGGGAATAAATAATTTTAATATTATTATTATTATTACTTAGGAAAAAAATTGGGAGGCTGACCATATCTCACATTTGCATATTCTAAGGGCCTGTACAATATTAAATGTAATGGAAGTCAAGACCTAGCCATATCCTAGAGAAATTTCAAGGGACAAAATTTCTATGTGCAATAAAGAAGAAAAATCAGATTGCCAAAGAGAGGAGAAAATTCAAGTTGGCCAAAATCTTCTCTATAACATTAACCATGATAGTAGAATATGTCTTCATAGTTCTATGGTAAAGCATTAGACCTAGAAATTGCTACACCCAGAAAGGTGTCATCTAAAGGTCTCATGTAAAGGTGACAGAAAGATACTCTTTTATGGGCAAGGGTACATCCTTGCCCCAAAATGGTTACTCAGAAAGCTGAAAGATTGATCAAAATATGGAACATCAAATGAAGAAGTTACTATATCAAATAATTACAATAAGTAGTGGACACAGTAAAATAGATACAATCAAAATAAATGATATACAAGTCAAAATAATTCCTAGTTCCGAAGATGCATAAGATAAACAATAATTTAGGGGCTCCTGGGTGGCACAGCGGTTAAGTGTCTGCCTTCAGCTCAGGGCGTGATCCTGGCGTTATGGGATGGAGCCCCACACAGGCTCCTCTGCTAGGAGCCTGCTTCTTCCTCTCCCACTCCCCCTGATTGTGTTCCCCCTCTCGCTGGCTGTCTCTATCTCTGTCAAATAAATAAATAAAATCTTTAAAAAAAAAAAGATAAACAATAATTTCGTAGTAATTAGATCTAAAATATGAGATTATAGCAATGAAACTGAAAAGTGAATAGTGACAGAAGGCTTCTGGATAAATGTGGAGGAGTTAGACGTAAATACCACAGCTATCAATAACCATCTTCCTAAATGAAAGTAAATATATGTTTAAAGGTATAAACACACAAAATAAAATAAATAAGAGTAAATATTAATAACAAAAGTAATATGTAATAATATATAATAATAATAAAATATAATATTAATAACAAAAAGAATGAGGTGGATTCCTGTTCAAGGCCTGGAATTATGAAGCACTAGAGACACCTTTGAGAGTCGAGGCTGAAAGTCTTTATAGGAAGCAGTTATAACTCCAGACGCCTAACCTTACTGGAGGTAATTAACAGAATGAACTTTGTCCATTTGAGTACCAACGGTTTGCTCTCTGAGATGAACGAACCTGAACCAGAGACTCTGGATTCAAGAACACCAAACAAATGAAGTGAAGGCAGGAGCATTTAACCAACAAGTAAATAAAAGGGACTTAATTTGGAAAGGTGGAATCTGTGGGACTGCTTCTAATATCTGCTCTGAGAATACTACCAGCCAACATACTCCAGATATAAAATAGTAAAGAAAAGAAAGACAAAAAATATAAGCATTAGACTTTCCATAGTTAAATGACTCCAGCAGATTTTTCTGTAGAAAAGTCTACCATTTTGAAGTCTCTGTTAATGCACACAATGTTCTCTAGTGTCTCCATCTTTGGTACTTATTCTGCTTGGAGTTCTCTGAGCATCTTGGTTTCTGTAGTTTTATGTCTTTAATATTTTCGAAATTTTGACCATTATCTCTTCAAATATTTCTTTTTTGTTCTTGCTCTGTTTTTCTTATAGATTTCAAATTACACACATGTTAGAGCATGTGTTATTGTCTCACAGTTATCAGATTCTCTATTCTCTTTTCTTTTCCCATAGTTCTTTTATCTTACTGCATCTCAGTTTGAGTAAGTTTTGTGGACTTATCTTCAAGTTCATTGATTCTCTCCTCAGTTGTATCAAGTGTACTGATGAGCCCTGTCAAACCAGAAACTGTGAAGTGTCTGAGATTTTATCCTACCTCCAGTCTAACAAGTTAGTCTACCACTGTGGTATATATACTGACAGAACACAAAAGCTCTGGGCCAGATAAACACACTATTTATTACTTTCAGCAAAAATAGCAGTCAGAAAATATTTTGTGTTGTTGATCCATGCCTCAGTTCCCACACAGTGGTCTAATAGGGGCCAGACATTTACCTGCATAGTGAGATGCACCAGAGGTAAAGAATTTTGAAACTAGGTGATGTTAAGCTTTTAGAAAGCTGCTGGTTCAATTGCCTGTCCTCCCCTCCCAAGAAAGAGATTACTCATGACCATGGAATATGAGCAGATTTTTTTTGTGGGGAGAAGTCAAAGTCTTATCTCTACTACCATGGGACATCTCCAGGTAGGTGAGTCTCCAAATCTTTCTGGAGTGAAACACTATCCCTACTATCTCTAGTTTCCAACACTGTTTTCTATTCAAATAAACCATTTCTCAGAAGGCCAAGGTCATTCAAGAAATCAAGAAACCCATGGAGAATTGTCTTCCAAGTTTATTGAAGACGTTCTTCATCTCTGTTACTATGTTCTTTAATTCTAGCAATGTCTCTTGAATTTTTCTTATAGTTCTCCTCTTTCTTCTGAAATTCCCCCATTTTAACAAGAATGCTGTCCAGATTTCCACTGGAATCTTTAACAAATTCATCATACAGACTTAAGTTCTCTGATAGTTCCAACAACTGGATCATTTTTTAGTGTGGTATTGTTGGTTACTTTGTCTCTTGACAGTGTACTGTTTTTATTTGCCTTACTGTATGTATTCAAATATTTTATTGCATGCAAGACTTTATTTATAGAACAATGTAGCTAAGGCAGATAGTATTTATACCTGGAAATAGGCACAATATTTTTGTGCTATTGATGTGGGGTGTTGAATCCAAGTGGTACAACACCTGAGTAATAAAATATTTATAAATAAAACAAAAGAAAAGGAGAGTGTGGGAGGAGAAAATTATCTAAGGAACTAATTTAAAGACAATTCCCCAAATTCAAGGATGTGAGTTTCTAAACAGCAAGGACCACTTGAGAGCCTATATCGATAGATAATAAAGACTTAAACGTGACACATGTTATGATAAAAGAAACAAAGAATTATAAAAATAATCTAGAAAAAAATTAAAAAATAGCTCATATATGAAAGCGCAGGAGTCAAAATGACATCGGATTTTCAGTAGCCATACTTGCAGTTTAAAGTTAATAAAGCAATAAATAATCCAAAATTCTCAAAAATAATTTGAGTAATGATTTTTAAAAAGTGATGTTCAAATAAAATCCTTTATCCCAACAAACTATGAATCAAGTAAAAGGGTAAATAAGGACTTTTTTACATGAAAGCTGTAAAAATGATCTCTCATGCATCCTTTCTCAGGAACTAAACTGAGAAACAATACAATATGGTGGAGAGCCAAAACTACAGAGAGGCAAAAAGAAAGCTTGATGAGAATTATGTCACAGGCTTGGTGAATAGCTAACCCAGTGATGAACTTCAGGAGCATGGAGAGTCTGGAGAGAAGTTCCCAATTAAAAAAGGGGGGTTAGGACGTTGAAAGACTTTCCAATATTTATTTATTTATTTATTTATTTATTTATTTATTTATTTATTTATTTATTTATGAGAGATAATGAGAGAGAGCAAGAGCTCAGAGAGGGGCAGGGGGGAGAGGTAGAGAGAGAAAATCCCAAGCAGACTCTCCACTGAGCACAGAGACCCACCTGGTACTGGATCCCTAGACCTTGAGATCATGACCTGAGCCAAAACCAAGAGTTGGAGGCTTAACCGATTGAGCCACCCAAGTGTCCCAAGAATTTCTGATCTTCAAGAGTACCTGAAGGCAATTTAGAGTTTAGGACTGAATGGACTCATAGAAACCTAAATAAATGAAAAAAAAATGAGATTACAATCACTCCTAAAATGAAAAGTTTTATACCAAAACAGTAATTACATGGGTGTCTGGGTAGCTTAGGTGGCTAAGTGTCTGTCTTTAGCTCAGGTCATCATTCCAGGACCCTGGGATCGAGCCCTGTGTTGGGCTCCCTGCTCAGTGGGGTGACTACTTCTCCCTCTGTTGCTCCCCCTGTTGTGCTCTTTTTCTTAAATAAATAAATAAATAAATAAATAAATAAATAAATAAATCTTTAAAAATAAAACAAAACAGTAATTACACTTCAGTACCTGGTTTAGCTATCCGTAATATTTGCAAAGTCATAATAAAATAAGCAATGGGTGTTGATTTAATTATATTTCAACAGCTTTATGAGGGTCAGAGAGAGAGGGGAAGCATGTATGTGTTCATGGGAGTGAGGGATGAATGCAAAAATCCTAATCTTTTTTTCCATGTTAGGAAATAATACTAAACTAAGGAATCATGGAACAGAAGTATAAGAATACTAACTGAAAGAGTTCAATAAAAATGGTTGCTTCTGAGGAGTTGAAATTAAAGACTGTGACCGAGGTATTCTTTGTGTATTTTTTAGTTCATAACTTGAACATGTATTATGTATGTCAAAATAGATGTGTGCATGTGTGTGTATGCATATATGCACACACAAATGTATGCATATATATTTAAGGAAGATTACCGATTGTGTTTATTGGTGTGTCATAAACATATAAATACACTTCATAGATGATAAATATAGTTCATCATTCTAAAAGAAAAATAAGTTGCATGTGTCATGAAAGAAAAGAATTAAAAGAGTTATGGATATCATGTCCCAACAATACATACTTATTCTAGTAAAAAATTAAAATGTGCATAAACAATTTAATTTACTATAGAAAATCAAGTGCCTCAGAAAACATAGTTCTCATAGCAAAATATGGAAATAAGGGAAAAAGTAGTATAATCCCTGAAAATATGGCAAAATATCAGATAGTTGGTACAAGACCAGGAATACTAGTTACCAATGAGACATTAAATTCAGCTTCTTAAATTATATTTAGGGAAGTAGGAAATGTTGACAATTTTTGAAAAATACCTTTTTAATTAACTTTTTTTTAATTGAACAAGGAACAATTCAAATATAATATAGAACTGCAGGCATTCAAGGACACTCTCTTCAATGTTTAGTAAAATACCTGGAAAAGTAAATTCTATAACCATAACCAATTGGTAAAACAAATCTAAAATTGTATTGTTAAAAAGCTTTATATTTGATAATCTTAGTAACACAGTTTAGTTTGATGACCTTAAATATTATTTCCACTTAAGAAAATGAGTTATTATTTTAGACTTTAATAAACTCAAATAGTTGGAGAGATGAGGTTTGATGTGAATATTTTAAATGATCTTAAGTTTCTGAACTCTCTAGGTCTTAGTTGCAGCTATAATGTTTTGCATTTAAATTAGCTTATTTCACACAACTTTCCTTTCTGTCTTCTGGCATGTATCTTCAACATGGAAGAATCCATAGTAAATTGTCCCTTGTAAACAATAATGGTCACTCATCGAATGACGCTCTGTTATTGGTGGAAGATTTACACGTGTTTGAGTGCCTTTATATAAAACACTGAAATGGTTTCTGAAATGGTGACAGTCTTGCCTTTGCTTGATATTTTTACTTAGAGGAAAGAAAATACTTCAGAAAAGTCATCCTTTATTCAAACTCTGAGACTGGAATGGGATTATGATCCCATTCCACATTCTCTCAAATCACAAACTAGGCTAGTAGGGCTTGACTTTGGAATTCAGGACCTACTTGCTATGATCTTAGACATATTACTTCATTTTTCTGAATTTAAGATTTATCTTCTATAAAAGGAATACAACACCTATAATAATACCAATCTGAGTTAATGTATGTAAAGATTGTAGCATTTTAGTATTATCAATATTTCACTTTTTTATTTCAATATTTTCACTTTTGAAGGAAAGCTTAAATTTGGACACAATGTATTATATATACCATTCCAAAGATACCAACAAATCTCAAAGAGTTGCACCAATGAATAGAATTTGGTAGTGGAAGAACACATAGATAAGCAAATTTGTTTAAAGAGAGGCATTAGCAACGACGGATTATAAGAGACACTGGTGTGAACAGGTGGAAGCATGATGGAAAGTAACAAGGAGTTAGATACCTGTTGTGCACCAATTCAGCATCCTTCTGACACCACTTCTTACTCTGTCACTGCTCTGACACCTGGCTTTGTACATGATACGAACAGCTTCGTGCAGTACTAGCAAGTGCCTTGTCTCAGGGCCACGATACAGAATTTTGCTTCCTGACCTGATACATCTCAAATGCCATTGCAGAGGAAGCTCACAGAGTTCTGATGATGAACCCAGAGTATGGAGAATTAATGCTCTTGAAGCCACTCTTGACCAAGGAAGGAATGGGAGTCCATGGTTAAATGAGTGTGTTTGAACCCAAGTGGACAGTTCTGCCACATACTTTGTAAGCCCTTTCAGAAGGTTCTAGGAGGTTGGAGCATAATTGCCATGAATGGGGACCAATTTAATCATGATTCCTGTGTTAGTTTTCAGTAATGTTCTGTTTTATCCCTCCTTCCCTACATTCCTGTTCCCCGGAATCCCATTATTCCCCAAACTACCTGCGCCTTTATTTTCAGACTCATCTTTTGGGGAAACTCAAGATAAAAGAATGGGTAGGGATAGGATGGGATTGTGGAGCTGAGTGATTCACCTGTCAGATGTGACAAATAAATTCTTTACTGATGGCAAGCAAATGCTGATAGCTCTTGGCATACAAGCCATCTTTCATAGATGTGGATTGGGATGAGGTACAGGTAGAAGGTAAAACACTCGGTTATGAAGTCATTGTGACATTTAAACCATATGAGGGCAATTATAATTTAAAATATTGTAGTACTGATGAGTTTTTTTAGAAACTATTTTGGAATCCTTGAAAAGAAAGGAAGATAAGCCAGTGGGAACCAAGGAGTAGAAGACCCTCTCATTACCACTTTGAGTTGATTCCTTTACGGGATTTGGGCTTTCCCTCTCTACAACCTTAGGCTTGTTATAGGAGAATCTGGTTTTTAGGGATAGAATTAATTTATCAGGGCATAGACCCTAACTTCTGAATGTCTGCGTCATCCCAGCAATAAAAAATGGAGACCAGTTAAAATGTTACCAGTGGTGAAAGGAAATTGGAAGGAAAAAGTGGAAGAGGGAGATAGTGAATGTTATGATACCAGGAAGAGCTGCAGTGGCTGGGACTAGAGTGATTTCTACTCTCTTTGTATTAAGACTTGAAGAGGTTATAGCAATCCTCTGCTTAAAGGGGAGTCTGTGATTGATTAGACTTCATGGAAGGCTATGATTTGATCTCAGTGAACAAGGGTTGGACTACACCTGGTAGCTTTCATGTACCATTTCAGTATTTCCTCAGCCTTAACTCTTACTTTAGCCACTGTGTAAGGTGACAAGTTCCACCTAGGTTTCAACCAACTTTGTTCAGGGGTAACAGGATAAGGCCATACTATCCACGAGTACCATGTTATCTCTCATTCCTTTCTTCTGGTCTTCTTTGTGCCACGGTGAGGGATCTCCACAAAACCCGGCCAGGCACTCATGCAAGTGAGACTTAGGGGTGTAGAGGGTTACTATCTAGAAGCCACCCTTGGGCAATAGCAGATGGGACATGCAAAATAAATGCTTCCTTTTTTCATCTCCATGATAGACAGTTCTGAGACACATTTCAAGTGTCTTCAGTGGGTTCTGACAGTATTAAGCATCAGTCTCTTATAACAGTGGTCAACTTTTTGAAGCACCTCTACAGTGGTCTTTCCCTATGTTCCTATTGCATTCCCCTGCTTTGCCTGTCTGCTCACTGAGATTACATTATAGACTTGCTAAAAGCTCAGCATTCAGGTGAATGGAGCCTATGATCATTGAGATGGCACTAAATGGGAGAAAAGAACAGAACTCATGACATGATTGCATTAGGATTAGTCATGCAAGCAGAAGGAGGATCTGGGATCCACTTTCTAATTACAGAACTGGCGAAACGATGTGCTTATACTTCAGCCCAAATTCAAGATTTTTAAGTCTACTAATATCTAATAAATTCCTGATTGCCTTCACCATACTCTGATGTTTCTACTAATTTAAAAAATACAAAATCTGTGACGTGTTTAAATTTCTTTCATGAGGCGCAACTGTGAGTGATAAAAGGAATTGGGGGTCAAGGAGGGAAGTGATTATTTCTCTCTGGAGGAAAAACTAATAAAGGGATTTGATGATGGGTGGGATCAAACATGCTCCCAATTATTTTGAAAATAGATTTCAAAATTCTGAGGTTAAGAATAAGTATAATCCTGTTTATAGAAACCCTGAAAGGGATGACACTTAAAAAACAATAGAAATCTTATAAGGCATTGGTGAAAGAAATTGAAAAAGATACAAATAAGTGGAAAGATATTTTTTTCTCATTGATGGGAAGAATTAAAATCATTAAAATGTCCACACTACTCAAGACAATCTATAGATCTAATGCAATCCCTATCAAAATTCCAGTGCCATTTTTCACAGAAATAGATCAAACAATCCTCAAATTTTGATGGAACCATGAAAGGCCTCAAATAGCCAAAGCAATCTTGAGAAGGAAGAACAAAACTAGGGACATTATGCCCCTTAATTCCAAACTATATTACAAAGCTATAGTAATAAAAGAGTATGGTATTGGCATAAAAACGGACACATGGATCAGTGGAACAAAATACATAGCCCAGAAATACACCCATATGTATATGGTCAATTAATTTACAACAAAGGAACCACACATATACAATGGGGAAAGGACAGTCTCTTCAATAAATAGTGTTGGGAAAACCAGACAGTCACACGCAAAAGAATGAAAATGGACCACTATCTTACACCATACACAAGAATTAACCCAAAATGGATTAAAGACTTGAATATAAGACCTGAAATCATAAAACTCCTAGAACAAAACATAGGCAATCAGCTCCTTAACATTGGTCTTGGTGAAGATTTCTCAGATTTGGTACCAAAACCAAGAGCAGAGCAGGGGCGCCTGGGTGGCTCAGTTGGTTAAGTGTCTGCTTTTAGCTCAGGTCATGATCATAGGGTCCTGGGATTGAGCCCCATGCTCAATTGAGCTTGCTTCTCCCTCTCCGTCTGCCATTCCCCAATGCTTATGCTGTCTGGTTCTCTCTCTCTCTGTTGAATAAATAAATAAAAATCTTAAAAACAAAATAAAACAAAACCAACAGCAATGAGAGCAAAAGCAAACAAGTGGGACTGTACCAAATTAAAAAGCTTCTGCACAGCAAAGAAAGCCATCAACAAAATGAAAAAGCAACCTACTGAATGAGAGAAAATTTGCAAATCATATACCTGAGAAAGGGTTAATACCCAAAATATATAAAGAACTCATACAATTCAATAACGACAACAACAAAAAAGAAAAACCCAAACAATCTGATTAAAAAATGGGCAGTGGATCTGAATAGACATTTTTCCAAAGAAGACATTGAGATGGCCAACAGGTAGGTAAAAAGATGTTCAATGTCATTAATCATAGGGAAATGTAAATCAAAGCCACAATGCCATATCACCTCATACCTGTTAGAATGGCTATTAACAAAGGGATAAGAAATAAAAGTTGGTGAGGATATAGAGCAAAGGGAACACTTGTACACTATTAGTGGGAGCATAAATTGTTCTGCCACTGTGGAAACAGTATGGAGGTTTCTCACAAACTTAAAAATAGAGCTATCATATGATGTGACAATTCTGCTTGTTGGTATTTATCCTAAGAAAACAAAAGCACTAAGTTGAAAAGATATATGCACCTTCATGTTCACTGCATATTTATAATAGTCAAGCTTTGGAAACAACCTCAGTGTCTATAGATGGATGAATGGATAAAGAAAATGTGGTATATATATCATCTATAGATATATACAAGATATCACATATAAATGCAAATACTTACAATAGAATATTATTCAGCCATAAAATAATAAATATATTTTATTTATAAATAAAATATATTTATAAAAAATAATAATAAAGTTTTGCCATTTGAAGCAACATGAATGGACCTTGAGGGCATTATGTTAAGTGAAGTAAGTCAGACAGAGAAAACAATTACAGTATCATGTCACTTCTGTGCACAATCTCGAACAAAAGAAAACAAAAACAAATAAAAATAAAAAACAAGCTCATAGAGGCAGAACAAAGTGGTGGTTGCTAGGAGTGGAGACTGTCGTATGGGACAAATGGGCCAAAGAGTCACGAGGTACAAACTTCCGGTTCTAAAATAAATACGTCATGGAGAGGTAATGTACAACATACTGACTATTGTTAAGAGTATTGTATTGCAAATTGGAAAGATGCCAAGAAAGTAAGTCCCCATCACAAGAAAAGAATTTTTTTTTTAAGTTTTTATGGTAACAGATGGTAACTTGACTTACTGTGGTGATCACTTCACAATGTATACAAATGTCAAATCATTATGTTATACATGTAAAACATAGAATGTCAGTCAATTATACCACAATTAAGAAAAAAGAAAAAAAAAGATGGAAATCTTCAAAGAACACAGTCTTTCTACAATTTGATGTACATCTCATGACACAGAATAAGGAAAAGTATTAAAATCAGTCTACATGTAAAAAGAGTTTTTTGATGAGTTTACATGTTGAAGGATATTTATAGAAAATATCAAGGAAGTCACAACATCAAGAGCCATAAACCAAGAGTATGATGTAGGCTTCTAAGACTTATGTCAACATTACTAAAGCCCAGAGTAAGCAAACATGTGTAAACAATGTTAAAAACAGGAAAACAAAATTACTTATAATCTATGGTTGGAGGGAAAAAAATGAAGAAGGAAATGGGTTTCTGTCTGGAAAATATAAGCGAGATAAGTAGATGACACCAAGCTAGGAATGAAACAGTAACATTCAAGACTAAAGGCAGCCAAATTTAACCAATATGGCAGGGGGAAAAACCTGCAAAATCACTTTGGATATACTGTAGTTCCAAAGATTGATTATGTTATTAGCTTCTTCTGGATGATGAAAACCGTTTCTCTGTAAAAATATTTGACTGTGTGTGTGAAATGCAAGACTTAGGGAATCCAAACACATTTATAAAATAAGATGTCTTTCATTTTCCAAGATTCCGGGATTGAGAAGCAGCATTTTATTTAACTCACAGAGGTAAACAGAGTTCTTAGAGCTAGCTAACATAGAAATATGGGTACTCTATGTGTAGGCATATAGAAAACACACACACATGCATATATTACCACAAGTTAGTATACTTTAGGTCTTAAGAAAATATGGTTTATATGTAAGAGAGCAGGAGAGGCAATTTATTGGGGGCAGACAGAAATAGAGCCATGGGATTTCCAAGCCCAGACAGAGGGGTGTGGGAAAAGGTGTCAGGCTTTTCTGGACCATCCAGGAAGTCTTTGTGAGGCAGACAACTTAAAGGATGTTAAAATGTCTACAGATGTGTAAACCTAGTCATTTCAAGCATGTATTTATCCCTGAAATTGAACCCATGTGTGTCAAGTCACTGACTATAGATTTCAAAGGGAAGCAGGACTGAACATTTCTGTTCCAAGCAGGTTTTTTTGTAGTAGCAGCTGCATTGATTTTAAGATAAGGGCTTCTTTATCCAGGCAGATGCAGCAGTCATCAGAAGCTAATTTGCTGGGATATTCACATATGCAAATCATGTCACAATGCTGAAATGCAACCACGTAATGACTGGAAAATGTTATACTCATAAATCATACCACCACGATCATCAAAATTTCCACTCAGCCAGGACAAATTCAACAGCATTTATGTCTTTCCAGCTTTTAGCCCATAAAAACTCTATGTTTTTGGAGAGTGTGTTACACTGGTGATCTTAAAACTCCCAAGTCTGGTATAATGAGTCCTCAAGTGCGTTATAACTTACCAGTAATTACATTTCAACATATCTGCTTTCAGCAGTTAGTGTTTTATTCATAAACATTTAAACACTGAATTAGGCATAAAATAAGAATGTTGGCAACAACCCGGCTTAATTTCATTAACTATTAGGTAAACTTAGTATTTCTTCTTCAAATAATCCTTGGTTTTGAATGCTAAAGATGTAATGAACTTCATGGTTCATAGCATCTGACATTGCTTAATTAATGGGTGCATTTATAGTACATAGGCCTTGGTAATTGATTTATATGCATGATTTGCACATACAGCTGTTAGTTCCTGTAGGAAAGTCATAATTCAAATGTGTGCATATTTTGTAGATATGGGAAAAAGAAAAAAAATTGAACTTGACAAGTTCCCCCAAAACATGATAGCAAATTAATAGCTCAGAAACAAACCTACAGGATGAAGCATTAAAGTTATAGTCTTGAATTTTAACAACATACGCATTTCAAAAATATTGAGAAAAGGCTTTTGTTTCTTCTAAAATATTTAGTTCAGAAGAAATAGGAATTTGTTTGCATACCCTTCTGTTCAAATCTACACGTTGGAAGGAAATGTGATTAGATTATCTATTGGCTAAGTCAACTTCATTAAAATGCATCAAAACCTTAAGAGATATTCACGAATGTCCTAACCGGTCCCTTCACTGGTTTGGTGGTCAAATGGCTATATAAGAGTTTAAATGTGTTATTCTCTAGATACAAAAGGTCAACACCACTCATAACATTTGAAGTTCGAGGAACAAACCCCCTCCCCCGTAGAAGTAATGGTAGATTTCCATTTCCATTCTCTTAGCTAGTTCTCAAAGTTAACAACAATGTTAATTTCCAAAAGAGGTGCCCTTAAGGGAGGGCACAGTTGGAGACGATGAACAGGGGGAAACTAACAGGTCTCGTGAGTAGAAGTGGCTGCTCTCTTCTATAAGGAATGATGTGTGAGATATTGTGAGTGCTGTATCTGTATTTTCTCCATGGCATCTAGGGACCTATACTATCAGGAATAAACGATGATTTCTCTCTACTCAGGGTCTTGGGTTAAGTCTTCTCTAAACGTAAGACAAATATTTTATGGGCAGGCCTGGGAATTCCATTTTTCTAGGTCATACAACAGATGACTCATGAAAGCCGAAGTTGCAGACTGAGGGGTCAGAACCAAAGAGTAACTGAGCTCTGAGGACAAAAGTCTTCTGCGGCAGGTAAGAAGGTTGAGGCAGAGAAACAGTTCCTTCTGGAGTCCTCCTCGTTCTTCCAAGGGAAGGGCGGTGCTCTCCAGCAACAATCGTGTTCTGTGTTCTGGCCCCACGCTGCACCCCATGCCTCTCACTTACTGTTGCCATTTGCCAGAGTCATTTAGCACCTTTCCCCATATCATTGATGACGACTAACCCTTTCCCCTTTGTTAGCTGCTGGAGGTATTTCAGTGAGGCTTTCAGGAAACACTTGCAAACATTACCAGTTGGGCTTTTTTTTTTTTAAGGCAGCTATCAAAGTGCTTTATTGTACATTAAAACATTCACAGCCCAGGCAACTTGATGGTTTTCACCATGCTGGCCCCATTTCCTGGCGCTCCAAGGCAATGCTTTAGCTTCTCACTTTCTAGCTTCGTGCCCTACATCTGCTATTCTAATGCCTTCATTCATCAGAAGACCGGCAGTTGTAAATTGTTCCAAAGCCCTTCCCACACATGTGCATACACGCGCACATGCATTCACGCTCACACACACACACACACACACACACACACACACACACGTGTAAGTAAAGGTTGAAGTTTTTCTAGCGTCCATCTGCACTGGATGGAGAAGAGGCTGTGAACAGCAAATCTATTTGATTTGCCCATTTGTTGATGCCCTTTTAAATCTTTCAGTGGTTACCTGATGCTTTAAGTACTCTTTGAAAATCTGGAAAGTATAATAAATATACAATCTCCTTGGTGGAGAATTAATTGGTTTACTCTAGCAAGGCATTCCATTTGAGAGAGCTCATATACGCGTCTGGGGGTTGTAACAATTTATAACCTATGTAAGAATCAACTTCTACCAGCTGATTAGCATGATGAAAGGTGGAAGCTGCACTGAGCTGCTTTGGCTTCTTCTGATAAAGTAGTCTGCAAGATGCTGGCCTTTATGGACAGTCTCTACCTGCATACCTTGCCCTGTGTGTGTGTGTGTATATATATGTACATATTTTTACATATATATACATATATATTTTTTGTTTATGTCCAAACTCCTGCAATGTCAGGGCTAGAGATGACCAAATAATACATGAAATCCATCCATCCTTTCTTTGAAATCCTTGGTTTGCAACTCATTATTCTTACATGTTGAAATTTTGCTTTTGGTCCAAGTTTTTGAATTTCAGAATGATTCCAAGCTCTTTTCTCTTGCCATCCTTAATAATTTCCATTCGGTGCTTAATCAAGGGAACAGAAGGATAACTTGGTGATACACTAAGTCCCTATTAGGGAACAATACAAATAATTAATATTAGGTCAGTGTTCTTGCATCTAGTGAACGACAATTATTTATGTAATTCTGTCAGATGCAAGGTTAATCCTTATGCATAGCCTAGCGTCATTATTTTGTGCCATGGGAAATTATGAATAGCAGTAACAACTACTCTTCTTATGTATAGCACGTTGCATTTTAAGAACTCTTTCCTCAAGCATTAGCTCATTTGAGCTTCGAAATAATCCTATGGCACAGGTAGCAATATATTAACATTATCCCTTTTCTATAAGGAAAGAACTGGGGTTGAAAGAGGGAAAACAAGTGGAGCTAGTATACACATTTAAGCTATTTAAATTCTACATTACATGACATTTCTCTTATAACCAACTGTTATCCATATCATCCCTGCATCTCACATCTTAATTATAAAAAGTGTTTCATTATAGGTATTTGTAAATTTGCACCTGTAACCATTCACACCTCAGAAATGAAATAATTCTCTTCTTTATAAAGTAACGTGAGAAGAAAACTTTGGAGTTGTTGCCAGCTCCCATGATCACACCTACAGTAGAGATGATAACCTCTACGTTGGAGGGGAACTATGATCTCACACAAAAAATTGGAAAAGATAATCCATTCATTCATTGGTCCTTCCTTTCTTCCTTTCTCCTTTCCTTCCTTCAGCACTTAAACAGGTAGCTAAAATAGTGACCCTTTGAGAAAACACTGTGAAAGCTTACTCAAGATATGAACAGAGAACATGGCAAAAAGAGTAGTTTGATGAATTAGTCAGTTACGTTCTAGTCAGACAAGTATCATATCCCTCTGGGTTTTTCATCTGTTTGTTTTTAAGCTAAGCAATGAAAGGATTAGATTAGCTAATAACCAAGAGTTCTGCACCTCTGACATTTTATTCAATTGAATGTCTCGTAACAAGTTTAGCGTATAAAGAGCTAAATATTGTGCCTGGGTCTGAATATCTTACTAAGTATTCGATCAAGTGTTGAATGAGCCACTGATAGCGATTGAAGCAACTCTATAAGCTAGAAGCAGCATAACAGCATAAGCCAGTTACGATGATTCTATGTGGTAAAGATTTTCTAAGGAAAATGATTTTTATTCCAATTTTTCTAAAATTTATAAATACCTATAGTGAAACACCTTTTGCAATTAAAATGAGGACTGACTTCTGAAGCTTTAAAACTGAAACATCTCAATAGCAGGAAAGAAGAGTTAACATTTTTTGAACCCCTGCTATGTTCTCAGGCCTAAAATTAGGTACTTTGATGTAAATTAGCTCATTATGTAGAAGGCCTTACAGTCTGCCTACTCAGATTGGCTCCCAGTTACTGGTTGTAGGGATTAATTCTCTTATGGGTGTTAGTACTAACCACCCCTATGTATTTTCACCTTTCTCTGGACGCTTTGCCCTAATCAGATTGTTCTCTTCCCTTTTCTCCACATGTTTACCTCTCCCCCTCTGTCTCTTCTGCCCTCTGTCTCTGTATCTCTCCCTGCCTCACTTCCTCCTGCTCTTTCTTTCTTCAATAAATATTAACTAGACATCTACCCTGTACCATGCACTACTCATTTCTGCTGGGGATACATCAGCAGCCTAAACAAAGTTGCTGGTCTCATGTTTTAATTGGAGACAATTGATAATTAGGTAATTACATACCTGCCAGGCTGTTGTAACTGCTGTGATGAAAAATAAAGCAGAGTGAGGACACAGAAGGTGACTGTTCCTGTCCAGCCACTGCTCCTTCTCTTCACCTTCCAGTGAGGGCTGCCTCCTTTGCCTCCTGGAATTTTAACCATACCTCCGTGTCCCGCTCGAGCCTCACCCCTCCATGCAAGGTTGCCCAGCATTTGGGGTCCATGTGCGTGTCTTCTTATTTTTCCGAACTCTGCTTTTGCACTTATTGTTCACATTAATCGAGTTTTGGATCACCATTATGTTTTAGTCATTGTAAGTCAGAGCCAGGCCACTCAACTTGATGGCCGAATCTTTGAGAGCACGGTTCACTGCTATTGCATTTCTTAGCGCCTTGCTTTGAAGCATGCGCATACCGAGTGCTCAACCGAGTCTCATAAAATGATGCATTAATACGTTTTATAGAAACATGAAGATAGATCTAATGGAAAATGTAAGTATAATAATAAACTTTAATTAAGCCCTGATCTGCTAGAAGCTGTGCAGAATAAAGAGGGAACACGTTTTGGGTTTTTGTTGTTGTTGTTGTTTTCCCACTTAGAAACTAAAATGTCTCAGCGATATAAATTTTTATATAACCTGAAGCAGGGTTTTTCTTAACTCTTGTCATGGGTTTCTCCGGCAATGTGATGTAGCCTGTGAACTCATTCTCAGAATGACATTTTTAAATGCACAAAATAAAATACTTCAGATTACAAGCGAAACTGATTATATGAAAATAAAGTTATCCAAGTTTAAAGGATTTTGCGAGAGTAATGCACATACTTCATCAGTTTATTAAGTAGCAAGATCAAGTGGTGGACCCAATAATCACCACAATGTCAAAGGGGTCATGAAGATACATCCTGTTCCGTGACACCTCTACCAATGTGATGAGAGTAAACCTGTGATTTCTATTGGTGACAAAAACCATAAGTTCTGCTAATACTACTACAGTTTTTGACAATATCAAGAAATGAAAAATGCCAAAAATTTTTGTCACATATTAGTGAAAATAAAGAAGTAATTTTTCCCATCCAGGTGCTCAGACTCCTTGGATCCTCTTGAGGGATTCTGGGGTCGTGTGTACATGTAATTATACACCCCAAGTAATAGTCTTTCATGATAGAGTGTCCTTAGAGTTCACATTCAAAAATATCTCAGTTCTTAGGAATCTTTAGTTCACTTTAATCCATAGTTTAAGATGCATAAACATGAATGACTAGAACATTTTGATGTACTGAAGAAAAACAAAATTAATCATAGAAATGTATACTGAAATTAAGCACAGCAGGTAGACCAAGATCCTGTGTGGATTTCAAATGATATCACACATCAGTGCCCTGGCTCACGTTGTCTTTCTATTTCTGCTGCGAAGAGGTCTTATTGGAAACAATTAAATATGCTAATGAGATAAGAAATAGAACTGAGGATTTACAGAATATGTGACCCTTTGCTGTTTTATAATATTTCTCCAAGTTTTTGCATCTTAACAGCAGGGTCTACCCTGGGTTTAGATCCTAGGGTTTTTGGTGGATAAGGGGATTACATTTACTTAGTGTGATGGAGGATCTTATTCAGAATGGGAGACGTGATCTGTTTTGGAGATTTCTCTCGTTCCACTTCATGTCATTCTGGCTAAATGCATACCTTACTATTTATACATAATGTGAGGATCAAGGCTCAATATGGAAACATGGAGGATATAAGGATGGTGAAGTGAAGGAACCAACAAAGGGACCAAGAGGAACAAATTCGCATCATCCACAGTAGTTGGCCAGATATCTTACCTCACAGACTTTGGAGATGGCACTGTGTAAATTGAAAGCCTTGAGACATTATTTTCATTCTGTAACGTAAATCAGCTTTCCTAAATCAGCTTTCCTAAGGTGTTTATTTAGATTTTTTTTTTTTTTTTTTTTTGGTAAGAAAAACAGCTTCCCCTCACGCATCCTGAATGAGGTTGGTCACTCCACAGCAAATCCATCTATTCCTGCCATATTGTCTAGAAAATGTAAGGAATAGGCGAACAGTCAGAAAAAGGGATCATTCTTCCTAGAAGTTGTGTAACCCCATTTAGGCGGTAGGAGGTGGAGGATAGCCATGCCTCAGAGGGCATTTGAGAAAACTTATCTTCGTATGAACATAGAGACAAGAGTCAAGAAATAGGAATCAGGGCATAATGTGTAAATTTCGGAACACTCAAGGTAAGACCTGTTTTTAGACAGACCAAAGGTACATTTCTTTCTTGCTACTAGTTTAATGAATTAAGTGGATCATGCAACCACTCAGGTGGCACCCAGAAAATTAGTCAAATTCCGAAAATTCATATAATTTACTATCACGTGAAAAAAGGAGACTACAAGGTTGAATCAGCAGGGTGTAGGTTTATATGCAAGATCTAGAAGAGGTCTAGAAAAAAATCCAAATTAAGTGTTTGAACGATTGTGATGGTAAGACAATGGGAAAATTAATTTTATTGAGTGTACTGTTAATATAAAATTAAGTCAGATGCCTTTTTTTCTCTCAAATTTGACATCTCTGGTGATACTTTCCCCTAATTAAAAAAAAAAAAAAAGACTCTATTGTATGAAGCCAGAAGGAATGCTTTGTGAGTACAAATTCTGTATCTGAAATAAGATGGAACTGGTTTCAATATACGTGCTAATATTCGATTTTTTATCATGATCATCTTGCTTTATCTCTCTGAGCCTTCATTTTCTTATTTTGAAAGCTTGTGTTGTTGTAAAGGCTAAATGTATTTAGTACATGTAAAACTCAGTGCCCATCACTTAGTAAATCCTCCAAGAGATGTGGTTCTTATTAAGTGGTTGTCTGAATCAGGTGCTTCAGAAGGCATGTGGTCTCAGTGGCCAAAATTCTAATACAAAAGCCTCTGGTACATGTATTCACAATGTAATTTCTGTATTCAGTTTATTCCAGGAGACATAGGGGCTTTACTAGAAAAAAAAAGTTGTTACAAGAAGTTTCTCAAATTTTCATTTACACACCAGACAAAACAAATATTCTCAGACTTTGTCAGCCTATGGATGTGAACAAGATATTACTAACATTGTTTAGCTAAGGATTGCTAGGGGTATGCATCTATTTCTGATGAGGACACCCAGCATCCTTGTGAAGTCCAGTGACTATGTCTGGAAGTCCCTGAGGACCGCCTTGCCTACACTCAGAGTCAAGTGTGTGCCTTGTAGAGGCTTTCCCTCTTTCTTACCAGGTACTTAGTGTGCATGCATGCTCTCTGTTGCCTGACTATGCGCAGCTTCTCAATGTCCCCTGACATTCCCCCAGGACTATGCAACCTACTCCGGAAGATTCTATAGGCTTTCTCAAAGTGCAAAGCTGAGTGGAAAAGGGAGATTGGCCCAATTTCAATAAAGGTTAGAACTTGTTTCTGGGTCCCAGCAGGTCCACAGGTGTCTCATTGCTCTGACATGTTCAGAACCTTAGCCTTCCCTTCCATTTCTTCTCTCTGTTCCCATGCTAAACAAAGGAAGAAGAAAACAAAAGCAAATTCAAACATCTTCTCTTCACCAGTCCCCTTCACTCAGAGGGTTTCAGGTGATACAACTCATTCCCAAACAAGACCAGGTGACTCCTTGGCTTTCTTTCTAGAGTGGCCCTATAGAATAATCTAGGTTCTCTGTTGGAGATCCCCAGAACTTGCCCCCCACCCATGGCCAAGTTCCACACTGGTGGGCGCAGTCCAGCTCCAGGTGGCAGTGCATGTCTGTTTAGGATTTTCTCTTCCCTGATCTGGTTGTGCAGAGTGGGTAGTACTTGCTGGTTCGTGGAAACCAAACATCTCACTCTCTAGTCCTAGAAAATCATTGTCACTTCATTCAGGAGATTGAGTTCATGTTAAGTCTGTGATTAAAAATAAGTTTCAAGTAAACAGGTTTCTGGGGGAAGAATCCCATGGCTATGCAAAGGAATTACAGTTAATTCTAAAGATGACGTACTTTAAAACTATTATGAGACAGTAATTTTAGCAGTTCTACAGATGATTAAAAAGCCATTTTCTAAAATATTCTCACTGGAGTTTTTTTTTTTTTTTTTTTAAAGAAAACATTTAATTGCTCCAATCAAGCATAACTACTTTCTGCTTATGGTGTAATTTGTATACTCTGATCACACGGTGTGTGGCTATTTGTCATAATGTTATAAGGAGATATTCCCCACCGTAGTGATTGGCTATCATTAATTGTGAATAACTCCCTGCTCATTAAGGTACTTCAAGAAGATGGGAAAACAAGGCCCAGCAAACTAAAGGAGGATGGAAGCCTAGTTTGAGTCCTCTCCACCAATGTGCTTTCAGTTCCCAAGACTTTATAAACTACATCTGTTTGGAAGACATTCAAAAATGATACAAACGAGTGACAAAAACCTGCTTTCGGAGGATTCTCAGTGAAAAACTCCGCATCCTTGATGCTTTCTCTGCTTCAGGTAGCCATCACTCTATGCAACTCAAACAAGCTTTACTTTGAAACCCCGAAACCTGCTGCAACCCTTCTCTCCGTGTGTAGGTTAAACCATACTGACAGGAAACAGGAAACGACTTAAGGATTTTCCCAAAGGGACCATTTCGGAATATAATAATACCATTACCTATTTAGGGAACATCAAATCCTTGCAATATGCAAACACTTGGAAGATATAATATCTGGAAGTAACATCTATCTAAGGAGCTAAACATGTACCTCAATATGAATAAGTTGTGTAATGCTGAGAAGGATGAAAACAATCCAGGTTTATTTGGAATAGAGCAGAATTCAGGACAATGAGAGCAGAGTACCGTGCTAATTGTAAACATCTGCAGTCAGCTGGCTGGAATACTTTATCTATTGTCTTGGTATAAAACAAACATCTTACACGCTTAAACTTTACACAGAACTGCCTGCACCCTTGTCGATCAACCCCATTCCTTTCAGGTGAGGTCTTTTGTCCGTTCCTCCCACTCCTACCCGCTCCGTGTGTCAGGTGCGGAATGCACCCCGGTTCTGCAAATTCTCCCACCTGTTGTTCAAGCAGTTGCAGAATTCCCACCGCTCTCTCCATAAATCCTTAAACAAATCAATCCAAAAGAACTCACAGAATGTTCTTTAGCCTTCCTGATGAAGTGACAGGGGGAAAGGCAGTCGGTCTGTGGCTGGCAACATGCCACTGACATGGCCGCCTCCTTATACCGCAAACCATATATGATCTACTTCTGTAAGTACTTTGGAGATATTTTTCTTACTCATGTAATTTATGTATGTGTTGACATGTTCCCTATTTATGTGTCTGTTGAAACTTTCTTCTTTTTCTTTTTTTTTTACTTCAAAGATTTTATTTATTTATTTGAGAGAGAGAGTGAGAAGAAGAGCATGAGCGGGGGAGGGGAGGGACGGGGGAGAGGGAGAAGCAGACTCCCCAATGAACAAGGAACCTGATGTGGGGCTCAATCCAAGGATCCTGAATCATGACCTAAGCAGAAGGTAGACACTCAACCGACTGAGCCACCCAGGCATCCTGAAACTTTCTTATTTTTCAAATCAAATCAATAATTCTATATTAATCCTTTATTATCTGCAAGGCACTTCTATCCAAATCAGTGGTAAATACTACTAGGTTATGTATAATTTCCCACAGTGTCTCAAGCAAATAGGTTTATATCATAGTTACTACCATTATCCTGGTGTCCTGGACTTGGATCAGGTGAAGAATGTCATCAAAGGCCTATCACGCATATCTTAACAGAAGCGGGAGATCATAGCTTCTTCCATGTTTACATTTGCCTTTGTGTGTATGTGCCTGTACATACATGTATGAGTTTTCTTTATTCCACACTACATAATGACATGCCCCTCAAATCCATTTCCAAGTGCCCCAATGCTGTAGACATTAAATTTTTTGACTACCTCCTTTCATCTGCCCTCTATATCATATCATTGCATTGTTGCTGTATTTACCCTATTTGGACCTCTTGTTTTGGCTTCTGTTATTGGTTCCACACTTATTCTTGGGAACTGACAGATGGGTGTGGTTTCTCTCATTTGTTCTTGAACATAGTTGACCCTTGTGCTCTGGTTCAATTTCTCTCTGGCTGTTTCTGGTCATTCCATAGCCTCATTTATTCTCAGCTCTCAGGGTTCCATGCTGGCTCATTCTGAATTGGAATCCTAAGGAAGTGGAAAGGCAGTGGTTAAGCATTATCCATTAGATACTTGATGAATAGACAATTATGAATAAAATAATGTCTGTTCCCGAAGAGTTCACGGTCCTATTAAAAGTAGAAATTTGTAAAAATTATTAAATAACATGATAATACTACAACAAAAGGATGTTCAAATTGCCATGGCTGCTCAGAAAAAGGTAACAGTGTCTCCGTAAAGGGTATTTTGAAAATATTTAATTAAACAAAAGGGGAAATGTTGTCCAAACAGAAGACTTAACTCAGTTACTTCTGTCTTTAAAAGGAAACCAGAAATTTCTATTGTAATTATCATATGTTGTGCAGCTTCTTCCTTATCAATTTATTTACAAAACAACTTTGTTCAGATCTTTGTTCAGATGGGAGTGTCTTTGTTTTGACACAAAGGATCAATATTTTAGAAGTCGTTTAAAGTCGTTTATGAACGTTAGATAGGGAGATGAACATGTTACGATGTGAGAATTCAGTTGGGCTCTTTTGATCTTATTGGTTGGGGTTTTCCTTATAGGCTCCCGTGTTTTCTTCTGAGATAATCTGGATTTCCCAGATGCATATAAAATAAGAAAGCATGTGCCATCGTGTATAGGTATCTGATCATACAAATGATTTATAATATTTGCCACCATTTAAAAAGAAATTCTGCCAAACTGCTGGATTCCTCTAGCCCAAACCTTTATTTATTTATTTATTTATTTATTTATTTATTTATTTATTTAAAAGCATTCTATGCAAACTTAGAGGTGGGAGATGTGGTACCAGGAAGTCACAGGGCACTGTTTCGTTATAGACAAAAAAAATGTTACTTCAGTCTAATTATATAACCTGAAAGGATTTCGTAGAAACCAAAGAGGGGGTGAACTTCATTGGTTTGTAATGAATTTGCACATGTGAACTGATGGGGCTGTTTATAAATTGAGAGACATTACGAAAACAAATTTATATACTACTTGCATAATTCAAAATATTATTAAAAAGACAACATAAATGAGTCCTTTCCATGACTGTCCAATTTGATTGATTAAAGTGTCAATTTTGGAAGACATGAATACATTCTACTGTGTCCACAAGTCACAAAGACAACGGATTCAGTTGGCGCCACCAAGTTCAGATAATTCTTCTAAACAACACTGGATCAAGTTCTTTATTTCAGGTTATAGAAGTACTATCAAGAATAGGGATGAACCAACACTGACTAAATCATGTACAGAATATTACATGATTAAGGCAAGGTGGTAAATATTTCAATTTTGGTGTACGCATGCTGTGTAGTGAGAGCTGCTCCTTAGGTTATTCTAGAGCCCTTCTCTAGAAGCAAGTATCATTGCTTGAGGTTCTGTAGAAGTGCAGGTTCCACTCAATTCATCGTACATGTTCCTACCAGAGGTTCTATTCTTTAGTTTCATAAAACTTCTATTTTGGTGCCCATTTGCAAAATATTCTCAACTTCACAATTATAAGGTCAGCATTCTGTTTCTATAGTATAGATGTTTTTAGGAAACGCTAAGCCAGTCAACTGAAATATATTTTTCCGATACACTTCTTTTGTGACCATACATATTTGCTGTTTGTGAATTGCTTCCATTTGTTATGTAATTTACCTTGGAAGAAATCTGCTTTTGTAGCGTCGCCTCTCTGGAAGTTAGAAGGAGCAAAGCCCAGGGGTTTGATATGAGAGATGAAAAAAAAAAATTGAGACTGAAGAAAAGATAGAACTTACCTTTAGGGTATTTGTTTTAAATGTCTTACTTTAAAGAAAAAAAATAGGATTTTTTTAAAGCTGGATCTGAAGACTTGTAGCTATGAATTTAGGGAAGTAATTAAACTCTAGTCAGTTATGTATAATTGCCAGAGGAAGAAAGAGGTACTTTATGAATACACACTATCACACATATACAGATGTACCTGTAATGAGCAAGTGAGCTGAATTAGAGCTCAGAGTGAGCAGGAACTGGAAAAGTGTGGTCTCCTTCCTCCTATCAAGGCCAATGTCAACATCTGTCTCTTGGTCACATATTTCATTACCTTCAACTCTCCCTTGTGCTAGAGTTTACTATTTAGGATCTACAGACTGACTGAACTACTTCCCACCCCAAAACAAAGCCTAAGTAACACAAATACTCCTCTTCCTTGGATCTTACATTCCTTTCCACCTATGCCATTTCTCTGTTCTTCACCTCACTTAAACCTCTCCCACATGAACAAAGAGGGAGGAGCTCTTCCTAGGAAAACAATAGTCTACATATGAGGCCCTTAATTCCTTGCTGGTAGTTGACACAGCAATGTGTCTTCTGGCCACCACTCCAAGGACACTAATCTCCTTAATTCTCAAATTAAACAGGCACTTTTAGCTCTTATCTTGCTAGATTGTGGATTTCATTTACTGCTGTTGATTCATTCTCCTTGGAACTCTTCCCATGATTTTATGATACCGATTTTTTTTTCTTACTCTTCTACTTCTCTTACCACTCCCTCCCTGTTTCTTTGTGAGTCTCTTCTTTGCTCACCATTTTAAACATAGCATTTATTTTTTCTTTCTTTTTCTTTTCTTTTCTTTCTTTCTTTCTTTCTTTCTTTCTTTCTTTCTTTCTTTCTTTCTTTCTTTCTTTCTTTCTTTCTCTAAGCCCACTTCTTTTTCCATTTTTTTTTCCTCCTGGGCAAACTCATAGCTTTAGTTATTATTGATATGCAGACAAAACTTGATTTATACCTTCAAATAGAACCATTCTCCTTAGATATAAACCTTCATATTCAGGTGCCTGCCTCATGTAACTACTTAAAGGACTCCAAAGCATTTTAAAGAAAGTCAGCCCAAAATGGAATAAATCAACCCTCTTCCTCAAATATGTTCCTAATCTTGTGCTCCCATGTCAGTTGGTGGTTCTAACAGGGTCACCCAATTAAGAAATTTGGAGTCATTACTAACTCCTACATCTCCTAATGCCTAATCTTATCAATCAGTATTAGTAATCCATTATTTTACTTAAAAATAATTTGTAATTCACTTTTTCTCTGTGCCTATTACCACCGTCCAGCTTAGGATTTTAAGATCTTTCTGAGGGCAATTACAGTAGCCTTCTAAGTAGTCTCTTTGCCTTTATTCTTGGTCCATTGAAATCTGTATTGCACGA
Source organism: Ursus arctos (assembly GCF_023065955.2). Taxonomy (NCBI): domain Eukaryota; kingdom Metazoa; phylum Chordata; class Mammalia; order Carnivora; family Ursidae; genus Ursus; species Ursus arctos. The sequence goes on along the minus strand of NW_026622997.1, from coordinate 13,894,265 downwards.
TCTTTACACAATGACAATGCTTGAGCTAAAGTCAAATCTGTCTGACTTATGTCAATAGCTTTCCAGTGACTAGGGTATGAAATTCAAGTGATTAGAACAGCGTAAAAGGCTGTCCTCTATCTGACTGTATCTATCATTGGCCCATCATCCTTCATGCCTCACTTCAAACATAAGGTTTAGCTTTACTAACCTATTTTTGGATATCTACAAATTCTACAGCTTCTCACTTATATGCTCTTCTTCCTACCAAGAGCATCTTTTCCTACTCTTACACTCTTTTTCATTCAGCTAGTTCCTTTTTAAATTTTTTTAAATTTTTATTTTTGAGAGAGATTGTGAGTGTATATGAGCATGAGCTGGGGGAGGGGTAGTGGAAGGGGGAGAGAATCCCAAGCAGGCTCCATGCTAAGCAAAAAGCCCATGTGGGGCTCGATCTCATGACCCTGAGATCGTGACGTGAGCTGAAATCAAGAGTCAGATGCTTAACCAACTGAACCTTACATCATTCGGCTAGTTCTTATTCATGCTCGCAAGACCCAACTCTGTAGAGTTCCTTCAAGGTCCTCTGGGCTGTAGCAGGTTTACCTCAATGGGTTTCGAAGCAGCCCTTGCAGGTTCTTTCTACATTCTAAATGCACCATATGTATGAGTAACTCAAGAGTAGGGCCATTTTCAATGATATATATCTTGGCACTTAGAGATATCTTCAGAAAGCCTATGCAATATCTTCAGACTAAAAGTATGGTTGACAATTTTTTAAAAAACAGTGTTACAGTTGCTGTAAGTGTTTTCTTATGACAGGTCAAAGATTTGATTCAAAAGATCAAAACTTTTGGGGCGCTTGGGTGGCGCAGTCATTAAGCGTCTGCCTTCGGCTCATGGTGTGATTCCAGCGTTCTGGGATTGAACCCCACATGAGGCTCCTTCTCTGGGAGCCTGCTTCTTCCTCTCCCAGTCCTTCTGCCTGTGTTCCCTCTCTCGCTGGCTGTCTCTGTCAAATAAATAAATAAAATCTTTAAAAAGAAACAAAAAACAAAACAAAACAAAAAAAACAAAAGATCAAAACTTTTGATGGCATAAGAACGAAGATGGTTTAAAAATGCAAAATTTGGTTAGAGCAATTTAGGCCATTTAAATGCAAATTAGTATTCCCTTTCTCTGCTTGATCTAGACAAAGTTCTACTTAAACATAGTATCCCAAGTGTGGCTAAGATCTTAAAGATGATCTTGCTCTTCCAGATCGAAGTGAATCTCCACTATAAAATCCCCACCTACCGTTTATCAACATGCACTTCAACACCTCCAATGTTGAAGGACTTCCCAATCACAAGGTTCAGCACTTTCACTGTGTGATGGGATTTCCTTGAACAAATCAAAATCTGTATTCCGTAAAAGCCTGTACATTGACCGCATGGCTCTTCTCCTTACAGTCAAACAGAGCCAGTCTGTTTCTTTTCTACCCAATCTTCCCTTTTCAAGGAGCCATCTTTTAAATGCCATTTGGCCATGTCTTCTCCAAGCTTTCTTTTAGCTTTTTTTGGGGTGATTCTTTTTTAGATCCCCTTCAAGGAGCTGATCATCCTACAGGATATATTTCTACTAGTGTCTGTTTCCTAGACTTACGCCTGATTCTGTTCATGAATCAAGTGCTTCAGAGCAGCTGACTGCCCATAGAAAAACAGGTCACTGCCTCCACCATTCGAGATATTCCACTGCTATTAATGTCTCAAAGGTATATATGGTCTATAGGTAGGTATATCATATTTTTGATATCCTAAATCAAATAACTCTTATGAAAGTAGTCTTTTTTTCTCTATGGGTCATCACATCGGCCAGGGTTGATCATTCTTGATGCTTTTACCGTGTTGCCCATGATGTAGAACAGGTTTGCGTTACAGAGAATCCCAATTAATTCCTACACTGCTTCTTTCCAACACCTGGCTCTTCTACCCCACTCTCTTTGTTCTACCCTATTTCTCCTATGCCTGCCCGTTCCTGTGGCATTCTCCTTATTTCTGCATCACTCCATTTTCTTCCTGCTCCATCATCTACTAATCGAACTCCCCACTTTCTCTACATGCACTACTTTCTACCTTCCCTGACCTCCCTCCTACCACTTAGTCATCTATGTTATTAGCAAATATACATTTAAAAAATATTTTATTTATTTATTTGAGAGAGACTGAGTGAGAGAACACGAGCTGGGGGACAGGGGCAGAAGGAGAGGGAGCTGGAGAAGCAGGCTCCCCGCTGAGCAGGGAGCTGATGCAGGGCTCAATCCAAGGACCCCAAGATCATGACCTGAGCTGAAGGCAGATGCTTAACTGACTGAGCCACCCAGGCGCCCCAGCAAATATACTTGAAATTCTAACAATGTGCTAGGATACTGCTAGTCCATTCTTGTGATAGATTGAATGGATGCTTTTACTTTGCCAAATTGGAGCAAGGTCATTCAACCCGCCAAAGACAAACACTTGTTTGGGCAGATGGTGAGTCAAGTTGAGGCAAGGGTGCCAGTGATTAGATAGAAATATGGAATGCCAAGGGAAGTGAGTGAAGGAATATGATGTGAGTAATGATACATGATGAGAGTAATGAACTCTCCCTCATACAAGCCTCTTAACAAGCAAACAAAAGGTCATAGGAACAGGATAAGTGGGGGAGAGCTTATGAGCACAAACTAACAGGTTAAATATAATACAGGGCACCCATCATTTGGAATATTATGCAACCATTAAGAATTAATTTTCCAGTATTATTTAATATTCATAAGAATACCTTCCCATTGTAATATAAAGTGGAAAAATCTTTAAAAACTAGCATAAAATAACCCTAATGGTATCACTTGTAGTAAATAGAGTAAATATGAGATTTTATATTGTTTTTATAAATAAAAAAGAACAGAAATTAGCCAGAATATCAGAATTATAGAAAATTATTTCCTCTTCATATATATCTACATTTTTTCAAATTTTCTACAGTATAATACAAAATGCCTTACTTTTATCAGAGTAGGAAATAAATGTTATTAAACATAAGATGGGCCCACTGACTAATTCAATTAACAGCTAAAAAACGAAGTGAATTATATGTTTCATAGGTTAGATATAACATGGATCATAACATGTAAAAATTGCATTCATAATTTAATTTCATGGTTTATGTTCTCATATATAAAATATTATGGAATGTCAAACAAAAATAAATGTAAGATGATATGTGAATTTCACATCTATCTTTATGAAAGAAGTACCATTACCCCCACATTCTCCCTCTTATAACACACCCCAATCATTCAAGCATACTTTTAAATAGCATTTCTTGTATTTGAAAAGTTATCGAGTAATCAAACAGTGACCTTTAGTGCTCCACCAAGAAATGCAATTCAGCTTTGTATGGCATCCACACTAATCAATATCCTATTATGATCACAGACGAGATTTTTACAACTGAGACACAGCAGCTAGGGTATCACAAGCACCTTTGTTTTCTGTAATGCCAGAAATTTGGTGGCTTTGCATAGGAAACCACTTCAAGTAAGAACATAAATTCATTTCTCTTTATAAACAGGACAACGAAGTTTCAGCTGCTAATTTTTATTGTGATGTTAAGAGAATAAGGGTGTACAAGGCATCATTGTCTCATACGGACTGACTCATTACAAAGAGTGAAAACACATATATGAGTCTCTTTTTTATCCTGTCTCTACATTCTGAATGGAACTGTAAGAATCGGTGTGTATAATACTGCAGCAGACCACAGAAATGCCAAGAGAGACTAACACATATAGCTGATTTGATTATTAGTCTGCACTAGCTGGTTATCTAACCAGTTATTAAGACAGTTGATTAGTTCATTAGTAATGACCAAACCAGCACAAATATATCTGAAATGCTTATAAGGCACTTGAAAATCTGACACACAATCTAGGCAAAGGGTTGTCTGTTGATTTTAGCCTGAATGGGCTTCCAGGGTAAAGTCAGGTTTGTTTAAGGTTATGGCACAGACTATCGGTAGGCTCACTGATGAATTCCTATCACTGGTCAGAGTGTGGACAACTGACTTTAAATACGTATCTGAACATTTATATAAGCAAACATTTATAGGGTTTCCTACATTGCTTCTTGGCTAACACATGCTTTTAGGATTCACTATCAGTATATGTTTCAGAATATTACATAAGCAGTTCTTTTTGAATAATAGAAATGAATGTTCAATGAACTTGCGTCAACAAATAAACATCAGAAAAAGGACATCATCCTTTTAATCCACCAGCAACAAGGTGGATATTTTAGGAAAACTCTCACACTACTAGCAAAGTTAACCAAGAAAATGAACCTGCTAAGTCTTGACCATCATCACTAGAAACGATGATCAATCTTCACAAAAGCATTCTTGGCCCTTCTAGCTACTAACTTTCCGGGGGGGAAATCCCTAAAAACTCTTACTGTGTATGGAATTTAAGGACACCAGACAAAATAGACAAAAACTTATCTATATACTGAAGAAGGGCCCTATTTCTATCATGTATATTTATTTTCTTAGTAAATGTTCCTCTAAACTTTCATTACATTACTAGATGTCTTGGTTTGGAGCTTTTTGTGATCAAAAAAGTAAATAATAACATTCTCATGTCACTTTGAATTTGAAGAGGTCCACCTTCTGTTCTGATATCCAATAGCATTAGCTTCTTAAAAAGTACTTTGAGTCAGTATTTATTCTGTGCAAGGGAGTTGAGTATTTCTCTCAGAGAGTCCTAATAAAGCCTTGCCCATTTGAGTCATTGGGATTAAGAAAGAAATCCTAGGGGCAGGAGTGCAGAATCTTTATTGGGGATTATGTTCCAAAAAAGGGATCGAGAATAATAATAAGCAAGACTTACTGAGTGCTTGCTGTAGACACATCTCTGTTCTAACTTCTTTATATGTGTTGTTAATTTCAATACTCACAGTCACACTATGGAGAAAGAAGTATTATTATTATCCTCATTACAGATGAGGAAACTGAGAAATAGAAATGTTGAATGATTTGCTCAACATTACAAATCCAGGAAGTGACTGAGCCATGTTTCAACTTGGGCAGGTCTGTTTCCAAAGCCCACCTTTAACCAGCATAGTCCCTCTGTCACCCAGAGCACATTGGTTTCTCTCTGTCCCGGAGCGATGTAGCAAGGAGTAAACCACCTGCTCTTCATAGTCACTGGAATTACAGAAGTAATTCCTCTCTAGAGATAATGACTCAAGGGGAAATTTTAACAGCGGCAAGTAGGGCTGATTGAACTTCCTTTATCTTCAGAAGTGAGATCTAGTGCCCTCTAGAGGGCAAAAGAGGAGATTATGGGCTATTTAATTTTTTGTGACTATAAGCAGAAAAAAAATGCATTAGGAAAATATGAACATAGTTGTTTGAAAAACCTACACTCCTTCTATTAAATCTCTCTCTCTCTCTCTCTCTCTCTCTCTGTTTCTCTCTGTCTCTGGTAAAGTTAGTCATCTTCTTGTAATGTGGAAAGGATAATGTGTTCTGGATGTTGTGCAAATGAACTGCAGCCAAGATGATAATATTAAAATAAAGAGCATTAGAAAATACATAGCAAATATTAAAATGTCAAAAATAATCATTTAGGTAGTACAATTTCACAGCTGTATGATTTGAAGACACCAAAAATTACTTTAAGCTTGCTCAAATAAAAGAGAAGATAATTAGCGAAAAATCCATTGTTATTTTGCAGGGAGCCTTGGTATCACTCCAATCAACATGAAATCAGGTCATCTGCACAGTGCATAGAGATACACACCAAGCACCAAAAACCCGTCCTGGTTTTGAAGAACTCTGATCTCTCTAGAAATCAGCATTTTGTGGATGCTGAAAATACAGAGATTTTTTTTTTTCTCTAAGGCAGAAAAAATATATACATCACTAATATTTTAGATAATTGGTACTCATTAAATACTTGATAAATTAGTGAATGAATTCTGGTTCCAGTTATACTATAAAGGTCAAATACTCTTTGGTTCTTTTTTTTTTTTTTTTATGTATTGTCTAACTTCTCACCCATCTTTGTTGTACTAATGAAATGAAGATATCCATCATGATGTAACTGTGAGCTGGGGGGATCTAAATTACCTTCATCTGGCACCATTCCAATATACTATAAATGAGGTAATTGTCCTTGACTATAAAATTTGCATTTTCAAGACTTAATTGCTATCATTACATCTTTTTGTAATTCTATTAATTTAACTGAATGGAGCGTTTGGTTTTTATGGTTAAAAATTTGCATTAAAGCATTGTACATCTAAATAGAATTTTAATATTTTTTATCAAAAGCTCTGTACAGTCATCCCAGAGGAGCAAAATAATTTCTCAAGAAAAAGTAGGAAGCTGTCAACAAGCAGGTTTTACCTTCAGTGATCATTAACAGACCTTCAAGTCACCTGGCAAACGCTTCATTCTGGGATTTGAGAAATCGCTGAGGCTGTGTGCTCCATCCAGTCCTCCTAGTTAATCATTAACAGGAAATCTATTAGCCATGGCCAAGGCATGGATGGGTGCCCTTTCCTATGATCGTCCTAGTGTTTGAGGCATTTCCCTCTTATCCCTGGTGAATGGGTCTTTCTATGTCTGCATGTGTTTGGGTTCTGCCAGTACATACTGTTCTGACTGCCCTCTCCCCTCCCGAGCAAGCCTTTACATTTCAGGTCTGATCTTCCAGCCATGGTTCATTGCACGGACTGGTTAGGAAAATGTTATAATTCTCACGCCTACGGGAGGGTGCAGTTGAGAAAACTTTCCACCTTAGCCTTTGGAATCTTCTAGGTCACTTTGCAACTATGTAGCAATTTCTTAATAAATCTGAACGTGAATGTGGCACCTTCCTAGCAGATTAACTAAAGAGTTTAAGTAAAGTTACATATAATTGTAGTTAGTGAAATTGACTTTCTACTTAATAATTCTCCAACCCTCTGGACCCTTGAAAACCACCAGCATCTTCAGCTAAGGTAGGTTACAAAACAGAAGAGACCTGGAGTAAAATTTCAAAATTAAGTTTGGAAGAAGGGATAAAGACTCAAGCAGTGTTTGTTTTAAAGTATTTGGGGGCAGTAGTGGTTCTCCTCAGACCTCACTAGTTAGGATGAAAACTCACACATCTTTGTTTGCATCTTCATTCACACCAAGGAAAAATGGCTAATATCTGCAGAAAATGGACCAGGAAGTGTCATTAGGGACCCAGAACCTAAGGCATACTTGATACCAAGCATCACTTTGAAGATGAGGAACCAGAGCCTGGAAAACTCCATGACTTGATCCAGGACTTACATTTAGTCAAGTGGCACAGACGGATCCAGAGGGGAGAATTCTTGATTTCAGCGTGTACTTTTTGTCACTGCCTCATACTTTCCCTCTGTCACCCAAAGGTCTTCTAAAGAGCTTCTAAAAAGCATCACAGAATGCACATAAAGCAGTGGGGCCTGGGAAGGTTTGATGAGCAGCTGTTGATACTAGCCCTGGATGCCAGGGTTAATTCCCCATTAACCAATTTCTCTGCCTTGTGGATCTTTCTCTAAATATTCCCAGACCCAACCCCCGAAGCCCAATAAATTGAAGGGTGTGTGTCTAGTCAATGATGAAGCTACGGTGTGTCACTAAGTTCCTTTATCCACCAAACTGACACACCCGTCATGGATTCTATGTCAGTTTTGATTCATTCAGAGGCTCTGAATGTGACAGCTCCCCCCTCAACATAAATTCAAGGTGCACACACCAGAAATACAGAACCGTATTGTATTGAGCACGCTGTAATGTATCTACTTAGCAGGGGCAGCAGGTGGGAGTAATATAGGAAAAGAGAAACATTACATTCATTAGCATATACAAAACCTATAGCTGTGCCCATCCAGGGATACAGGACGGGCCCTTCTCATTGAATGGAACCCATCATTTCAATTATATAACCCATTTGACGAATTTAATGAAATGAGCCAATTATTTATGGATTAATATTTACAACAAAGATATTTCTTGCTCAAACAGGAAATTAAATTTCCTTATCTCTGCCTTTTTGCCCCAAATCCTCCCCCACAATGTGATTAGCCATAGCTTAATATGCACTGCATATCTTTAATGTATGATATTTCCAGTTTGCCCATTTAGAAAAGGGCACCTAATAATCACCAATTTATTACCACTATGGGCAAGTCAAAAGACTTAGTGTAACTTTGACTAACATCCCATTCCTTTATTTACCAAACATCTCAATTCAAAAAAAATCCAAGTCAATGTAATAAACATTTATTGAGCTTCTACTATATTCTAGGCCCTATTTGAAGTGCTGGGATCTTATAAATGAATGAAGTGTCTCCCTCTGTCTAAGTCAGACCGTATAGGGAAAGCAAGAGGGACTTAACTCCTGTAAAGCCCCTGGTCTGAGGGAAGGGTTAAAAGTGTCCATAAGCTTAGAGACAAATACCTCCTTCTGGAAAAGATGAGAGATAACAGCCATTAGGGAGTAATGGTTGTCTGGGCAAAATTAGAAGTAACAATCTGAAGCCCGTTTGTGCAAGTATTTCTATTTTCCAGGAGCCCTAAAGAATGTCGACCATGAAGAAAGGCCACCTATGGTTGTCTCGTGTCCACTAAAAAGTAATCACCACAAGATGATGACAGTGGGACTGGGAGAACACTTATCTATTCCCAGCTCTCACCCTTCGGGAAGGTGCCTTTACAAACCTTGCATGCTAGCCCTTCGGGAAGCGACACTCCTCTTTCCTGTTGGCTCCCTTGTATTCAAGCTGTCTCTAATACACTACACCTGTTTTCGTTCTCTCCCGTACACGGTTTCTTTCTACAGCATTGAGAGTCCAGAACTTGGTCTTAGGGGTCTGGTAACTAAAAAGTGTATTTCTCTTGTCTGATTAGCTATACCTATTAACTCCTACCTGTCTCTTCTTTCCTACTTTGAGGGGTTTGGGTGTTTTGTTTTTTTTTTTTTTTAATTATATTTTAAGTCCCAAACTACTTTCTAAGGAAGCTGGAGTTTGAAAGCACACCTTACCCTGGATCCTGCTCAGCCCAACTTACTTCTCTTGGTCACAGTGTCATAGTATCCCTGCTCACCCACCTCTATGTTCTGCTTTGGAGGATAAATTCTGTCTGCACGACATGGTGTTTGGCTTGTTGTTGGCTCTGAGACCAAATGAGAAAGGCAGGAAGGGTAGAGCTCAGAGGCTGAAACCTGTGTTTAATTTCTGCTCTAGCACTGGCCAAATGATCCCAGGGCGATTCCTTCAAACCTCTCCTTCAGCCTCTTAATCTGAAAGTGGACAGGGGACACCAACGCCAGAGAGTTGTTCTAAGACCAAACGGTTGCAAATGCTGGAAAGCAATTTGTACATTCTATAACCATTCTAATAAACCATTGTGGTTGGGGGCGATGGTACAGGTAGTGTGAAGAGTCCTAGCTCTCAGCAATGGAAGGAAGGAAGTACACTAAAGCTGCCGGTCTAACCCTAATATACAGGTCTTCTGTCCTCGAGGCTTACCAAACAGTGAGCCAAATATAACTGAGTACTACTAATAACAGTAACAATGGAAACAATCTTAGCTCTCACTTATTGCATCTATCAGGATCTATCAGCCATGCATTCTATCAGGTGTAACATATGTACGATTGCTAATCCTCATTGTTTCCCATTTTACATCTAGAGACACGGAGTCTCAGTGGTTGAATAATTTATAATGGGCACGAATTAAGGAATGGCTGAGTTCGTTTTCTTTCTTTCTTTCTTTCTTTCTTTCTTTCTTTCTTTCTTTCTTTCTTTCTTTCTTTCTTTCTTAATATTTTATTTATTTATTTGATAGAGAGAGACAGCAAGAGAGGGAACACAAGCAGGGGGAAAGCTGGAGAAGAAGAAGCAGGCTCCCCAGTGAGCAGGGAGCCCGACGCGGGGCTCAATCCCAGGATGCTGGGATCACGACCTGAGCTGAAGGCAGAAGGCAGATGCTTAACGATGGAGCCACCCAGGAGCCCCCTGAGTTAGTTTTCAAATAAACACTTCCCACCATTCCCAGCTGCCTTTTGCCCTGTACCTGCACTGGTGGGAAACTCCCAGCCCAGATATAGTAATATAAATAGATGCTTTCACACACACACACACACACACAGACTCACACGCACACCCCTACACACCGAGGAGTTAGATCACATAACGAAGAGTGTATGCACACACTGTGCGCACAGTGCTCTGTCCAAACCAAATCTTCTTAAAGTCTTGATTTCCTTGAAACATCTTTAAAACCTTGTTTGAGGCAGGCGAGGGATCACATCTATAAAATACAACAAAATATTTTCTGTAACAGTGTTCCTTTTTAATATTTAATTGTCATATATTTTAAATAACTTATTTATTGTTTTAGGTGATTTTTTATTTAAGTTACCCCCAAATAAGTGTTGATTTTCAATTCAAAAATATGTATTAACTTTCCATTAAGCCAGAGAATTAACTATTATTTGTGTGTTTCTATTGTTGTGTTAAGGTATTGTTCTAGATTGATTCCTCTTTTTTAAAAATAATACTCATTGTTTTTTACTCACAGTATCTTTTATTAGGCAAGAGCAATATGCTTTCTCCACATTTCATTTTATTTATTAGGTACTTCAATTACTTTATTTAAATGTTAAAGCGGTCGGGTTTTTGTAAAAAAAAACATAGAGGCATCATAGTAATAATTTATACCCTTCTCTGCAGGAAATCATTTTTTTCTGAATCTTTAAAAAAATGCAAATTATTAACAATTCATCACGCAACATTGCACGTTGCACACTATTTGAAGAGGAGTGTTCTAAACTACTTGTATTAAAATCATCTGTTTGGGGGCGCCTGGGTGGCACAGCAGTTAAGCATCTGCCTTCGGCTCAGGGCGTGATCCGGCGTTATGGGATCAAGCCCCACATCAGGCTCTTCTGCTATGAGCCTGCTTCTTCCTCTCCCACTCCCCCTGCTTGTGTTCCCTCTCTCACTGGCTGTTTCTATCTCTGTCGATTAAATAATAAATAAAATCTTTAAAAAAAAAATGTCATCTGTTTGACTTCTCCCTCAGCAACTCCACTGTTACTCAGGTACCAGGACCAATCTGGCCAAAGATACTCAAGCATATTTTGCCATGAACAGCTCCCTTTGTATACCAATGCTAGTAACAGGGTTCAGGAAGGATGACAGCTGTTCATCGTGATATGCTGAAGGTCAAATACAATAATATTGTAAAAGTCATTTTCAAGCTGAAAATTATGGATTTTTTCCACAAATATTTAGTGAGTAACTTTTCTCTGCCAGGAACTCTACTACACACAGGGGATAAAAGCAATAATTAAAAAATTAATCATTGTCATTGCCCTCTGTGCCCTCAAAGAACTTGAGTTCAGGATGAAGACGCATGGAAAAGAATAATACATGGAACACACTGGGACAAATGCTGTGGTCGTGGTAGGCATGAGATTCTCTGGGACTGTGGATATAGGAGAGGACTGCATCCTACCCTGTTAGGGGTCCCGTGGGGTCATCTTACGGAGTATGGGGAGTTACACTCAATCTTTAAACAAATGGGCAGAAGAGAGGGTCTGAGGCAGGAACACAGAGCAAACACAGTCCAGAAGTGAGAGTGGAAGTGATTCCAGTGTAGGTTTTGTGTTGTTGGTTTTTCTTGTCTATGTGTTTGTTTTTTAAGGATGAAGTGATCTGAAGGGTTTTCTAGAAATTGTCCACAGATCTGTGTTACAGAGTTATTCTCTTTGCCCTGACTACACTTACTGGCGAAGCTTGATAACACCTTTGAATACTCCTAAAAACAAAAACAAAAAAAAAAAGAAAAGAAAGAAAGAAAGAAAAATCATCTGTGCCTCTTGCCATCCAAAACTGAGGATAAGATGAAGTACTACAGGGGCGCCTGGGTGGCTCAGTCAGTTAAGGGTCTGCCTTCGGCTCAGGTCATGTTCCCAGGGTCCTGGGATCGAGTCCACATCGGCTCCTTGCTCAGCGGGGAGCCTGCTTCTCCCTCTGCCTGCCGCTCCCCCTGCTTGTGCGTGCATGCTCTTGCCCTCGCACACTCTCTCTCTGACAAATAAATAAATAAAATCTTAAAAAAATAATAAAAATAAAGATGAGGTACTACAAATGAGCGAATGGCCCTTGAAAAATTCTACGCCAGTCCCTGCAAGAACTGCGAGTTGACACAAGACCCCAGTCCTGAAGGAACTGGTGGAGTGAGCAAGAACTAGAAAAGGGGACAGAATTCCTGCAACTCAGCATTTTACGATATGCCAGCATCCCACTATCCATGCTCTGGGTGCCAGGCTACCTGCTTGTGTGAGGCAAATGCCTGCCCACTGGAGAGTCAGCCAGTTCCCTGTTGGGAAACAGAGGATTCTATTTGCCCACCTTCTGAAACCCTACAACTATTATGGTCAAGACCCACAGGTCTGACATTGTAGTGTTCATCTCTAATACCATTTTTTTTTTCAGACTGACCTCAAGTGAAGTCAAAGGGAAACAAGAGGCTTGATAATTTTGCTAAACCATACCACGAAACTGTTGTATAATTAAAATTATCACACACTGCGGTGCTAGGTTAAAAATCTCCCGTGCCTATTTTGATATGAAATACGATCATTTTTCACAAGAGGCAGAATCACATAGCTGCTAGAAGTACGTTTTCTAAAGCCAAGACTACCGAGGTTTGAATCTTGGGTCCCTTGACTGCTGGCTGAGTGATTTGGAACAAATGATTTAAGCATCCTTTGCAACTGTCCCTTCACCTGTAGAATGGGATAATAATAGCATCTACCTCATCGGAGTTCTTAGGAAGAATAAATGAGGTCATTCACATAAAGCTGTCAGAACAATGCCTGGCACATAATAAATGCTCAATAAATGCTGGCTAGTATTATATTCGGCACCAGGGTCAAGACAGGTTACCTTATTGGCACTCAATAAAATTTGTGATTGAAACAAGTAAATGTTGGACTCAAATAATGACATAACACTTCATATAAGTTCATTTTAATAAAATTACCCCCCAAAAGGCATACCTGAACGCGAACTCAGACATTCATGTGCGTCAAATGGACACACAGGAGATTTGCAATATTCCACAGTGAGCAGGTTTTAATGAGGGGAAGTTTCTGTCTGTGGGCTGTTCTAACAAGAGCTCAGTAAGTACCTTGCCTGTTACAGGGTGGGAAATTGTCACAAAGGGAAAACTTAAAGGTGTCAGAGAACATTTAAAATATTGAGTCATGAGTGATACTTTCAAAGAAACAATACTCTGCTGTTTTCCACTTGTACTTAAACTCTCAAAACCAAATAGCAATGATGAAACTTATTATTTTAGTCAAGCCTCCACATTAAAATCCCACCTCGCATCACTCTGGCCAAATGTCACAGCAAGAGTGGTTTGGATGTTCTGTCACCAGGTGTGTTGAAAGAGGCTGATGCAACCTCACCCCCGCAAACAAAGGTCTGTATATTTGGAAACGGCCAAGTGGCTTGCTGAGTCATCGGCCTGCCTCTGCTTATCTGATAGAGATCTATGTGATGTGTGGGTCCAGTGACTGAGCCAGTGGTTCAAAGCATCTTTATAGTTCAGGCTGGCTACTACGAAAAGTTTGTGGTAAACAGCCAGCATCCAAAACTTGCTCCAGAGGCTCAACCCGAAGAGCCAGCATTTCATTTGCGAAGAAAGGATTTTCCTGGTGTTATAATGTCTGGACCATTGTGCTGTCAATAATGAGTTGCCTCCACCTGCTCATGCGTGTGATAGATTCTCACCAATGCAGTTGTGCCAATTTACTCTTCCACTAGTAGAATTGTCATAGTTGACTCACTTTTCCAATACCCTTACTGCTCTTTCTCTCTCTTTTCTAATTTCAGTATAGTTAACATACAGTGTTATTAGCTTCAGGTGCACAATAGAGTGATTCAACAGTGTGATTCAACATTACTCAGGACTCGTCATGGTAAGGGTCCTCTTAATCCCCATCACCTATTTCATACATCCTACCACCCACCTCCCCTGTGGGAACAGTCTGTTTGTTCTCTATAGTACCGGTCTGGTTTTTCAGTTTTTCTTTTCCCTTTGCTCATTTGTTTAGTTTCTTAAATTCTGTATATGAGTGAAATCATATGGTATTTGTCTTTCTGTGACTGATTCATTTTACTTAGCTTTATACTCTCTAGCTCCATCCATGTTGTTGATTCAAATGGCAAGATTGTACTCTTTTTTATGGCTGAGTAATATTCCATTATATATATATATTATGGAAGCATTATATATATATATTCCATTATATATATATATATTCCATTATATATATATATATATATATTCCATTATATATATATATATATTCCATTATATATATATATATATTCCATTATATATATATATATATTCCATTATATATATATATATATATATATATAATCCATTATATATATATATTCCATTATGTGTATATATATATATATATATATATATATATAATGGAAGCAGCCCATTCATCTATTGATGGACACTTGGGCTGCTTCCATAATTTAGCTATTGGTGTTCCCTTTTTAACCACTTGACTTTTCAAATAAAAGGTTTATTCTTTTAATTTGCAATTCTTTTATGATTAGTTAGATTGAGCACCTTTTCAGAAGCTTATTGATTATTTTGTTTCCTTAAAAATTGTTTGTGTTGCCTGTTCATATGCTTTGCTCATTTTTATATTGGGTGGTTTCTTCCTCTTAGTGATCCCTATATGTAATAATCCTCTCTTGGTTCCCTGTACTGTTTCCCTTCTCCAATCTGTGGCTACTCTTTTATTCCCCTTATATTGTCTTTTAAATACATTTATTTGGAAATCATCTCAAACATACAGAAAAGTTCTAAGAATAACAGTGTAAAGAACAGCTATGAATATTTTATCCAGCTGTATCTATCATTAATATCTGCCCTATTTATATGCACTAATGTGTGTGTACCTAATCATGACATGTGTATGTAATATCTCATCATTCTTTTAAGGTAGTCAAATTTCTCAACTTTCTTCTTCATGCTTGTGCTTTTGGAGCCTTGTTTAAGAAACTGTCCTTTCTCCTAGTTTACTATTTATTGTAATTTATTATATTTTCTTCTAGAAATGTAAAGCTTCGTTTTTATATTTAAGTCAAGTATCCACTTATTTTGTGTACAGTGTGAGGTTAAATTTTAGTTTTCTTTTTCCCAGAAATAAAAGAAATTTGCGTTGCCAATAAGTGCATCAGTCATTCTTTTCATACTGATTTATAATTATACTTTGATCATATGTGAGATCTATAGCTATACCTATAGCTGTAGTTATAAACACATACACACATAAAGAGAACAGAGGAACACAACAGAAACTGCAGAAACAGACACCTCTCCCTCCCTTCCTTCCTATATCTCTCACCCTCTCTCTCCATATAGTCTGGATATGTGTGTGTGTGTGTGTGTGTGTATGTATCATGTATATATACTGTGTTCATATATGTATGCATCTGTATAATTATATAGTATAGATATATAAGAACAGATACAGTGTGTGTATTATATATATGATTGATAGATAGATTTTTACTATATCCATGTATATAGATATATAGTATGTATACTATATGGCATACCATATATAAACTCTATATACATGTATACTACGTATGTACAGGCATACATATGTGTAGTGTGTAGTTTAGACATATACATTACACAAATGTTTGTTTATGTAAATACATATACTGGTAACTGTTTCTACAGTTTCTGTTCTGTTCCAGTGGGCTGTTTAGTGTTTTAAAGATTATAGTTTGCCCATATTGTACTGATTAGCACCTCGAATACAAAGTTAAATGGAAGTCTCCTGTGATTCCTATCCTTAGCAGGCATGCTTTCAATGTGTCTTCAATGAGCACTTTGTTTGTTGTAGTTTATTTGTAGATGATCTTTTATTACTTAAGAAATTTCTTTTTCTTCATAAATGTAATGCAGTTCTATGAATAAATTGTGTAAATGTATAAAGTGCTTTAAATACTATACCTTCAAAATACGTCTTCATAAATTTCTCCCACCTTGCAATTCTTCTGCGGTGTTTTTACTGCCTTTGGCCATGTTTGTCTCCCTGCCACCATCATATTTTAACAGCAGATTGTTAAACTCCATGAAAACTTTTTGGCATTTTATTGGCTTTAGTTTAATGTAGAGATTAGTTTGGACATTATGATATGTTTTCTGATATTGGGTCTTACCATCCATTAACATAGTATATATTTCCATTTATAAAAATAGTTTTTTGTCTCCAATCATATTCTGTAATTTTCTAGAGATCTTGAGTATTTTGTTAGGCTTATTGCTACGCACTTTATTGTTATTTTGTTTTTGTTTTCCTACAGAGGGTAAGCTATCTTTTTTCCCTAGTGTATTTCACAACAATTTATTTGAATGCTTAGCAATGCTCTTATTTTTAGGTTGTTTTTAGCCATCTGTTTATTTGTCTTAGTTCTAAATGTCTGCAAGTTGGAGACATTGGGTTTGCATAGCAAAATATACTATCCTCAATAATTTTGCCTCTTTTCCAATTGTTATTCTCATTTTTTGCCCATATTGTACTAATTAACACCTCCAATACAAAGTTAAATAGAAGTCTCCTGTGATTCCTATCTTTAGCAGGCATGCTTTCAAATTGTCTTCAATGAGCACTTTGTTTGTTGTAGTTTAGTTATAGATGATCTTTTATTACTTAAGAAATTTCCTTTTCTTCATAAATGTAGTGCAGTTCTGCTATGAATAAATTGTATTTCTGTATCTTTGAGGTGATTATGGTATTTTTTTCTTAATTTTGTTAATAGGTTATACTATTATAATAGATTCTTTGGAGTTGAGTCACTTTTACATATTGTGAATAAACCTTATTTAATTGCAATACTTTTATTTTCAACCACTGACATCTTTGACTTGTTGATATTTTATTTAGGATTTCTGCATCAGTCTTTATATAGGAGCGTGGTCTTTATATTTTTCCTTATCCAATATAGTATCAAAGTTACAATATTTATTGGCATACTGTTTAAAGCTATCTAGTGAATCTATTGTTAACATGTTTTTCTATTTTGTGGTACCAATATCATATACTTGAGATGGTTCCTTTTTTTTCATTTATTAGTATTGCTTGAAATTTGTCTGTTATATTACTTTTTGTTTGTTTGTTTTTTTCCCAAAAAATACTTATGGGATCTTTTGTGCTAATTTTTGTTAATTTTAGTGCTTACCTGTTTTTATTTCATTCTTTCTACTTTCTTTAGTTTCATCTTTTTTCATAGCCTTTTGAAAACATCACTTTTTTTGATTTGTCATTTTAAAAAATGAAGATGTTCAAGGTATGAAATAAACATGAAGTTGCACTCTGCCCCCAAGCTTTGCTATATTTCACTTTCATTGTTGTTTAGCTCAAAATATGCTGTATCTCTGAGCTTTCCACCTTAAATATTTATAACGTTCAAATTTCTTGTTTTTCTACCAATTTTTAATCTACTTGAACTATAATTTCTGAGACATGTGTATTAACATTTCTCATTATGATTGGAACTTAGTCATTTTTGTTTTGTTTTATATTTTGACGTCATGTTCTTATGTGCTCACTGGATTGTGACCATTTTAACTTGTAGGTAGACCTTACTAATTATCTAGTTTCTCTATGACTAACAAAGCTCTTTCCTTGAATTCCATTGCTCTGTAACAATTTTGCTCTATGATCTATCTTTTTTTTGGATTTTTTCTGGTTTTTCTCTTTCATACCTTTATTTTCAATCTTTATGTAGGTTTATTTTAGGTATATCTCTGCAACAGAAAGAGCTAGGTTATTTTAAATCTGTGATGAAGATTTGTCTTTAAGCAAATGAGTTTAACTCGTCTATGTTTATTTAATGATAAGTATATTTGGACTTATTTGGTCATTTTGTATTAGTTTTCTCATCCAAACATTTTTCTCTCTTTCTGCTTTTAAAAAAGAATATGGGTACATTTTAAATACTTGTCTCTATTTGCCATTCCTAAAGCTATAGATTGTATTTTCTTTATGTGAGTGATTTATTTAGATTTTAATATTCATGCTTGACCATTAGTTTTTCTACAAAACGTTTGGGTTTTCAGTGCTGTAATTTATCCTTCAAATCTCAAACAATCTTGTTATTTCGAATTTTCTTTATTTTATTTTTTCTCACAGTACACAGTTGTGTTCACCAATTTATTGTATCTGTTTGTATATTCACTATTGTTTCTTTTATCCCACAGTATGTCCACTTCTTTTTTCCTCAATGAAATGCATTTTTCATTTAGGATATGATTATGGTAATCACTCTTAGTCATTTTATATGAAAAATATCAGTATCGTGTAATGATTAAAAGCTTAGGTTCTAATGACAAACTAGGTTTATATTTGTCTCTGTACTCATTAGTTCTATGACATTGGAAAACTAACATTTATGTATCTTAGCATAAAAATGTAATAAAATATATTTCTAGGTCATAAGGGTTGTGAAAATTAAATAAGATAATAAATATAAGGGGCTTAAGACAGTATTTGGTTTATGGCAAACATGGAACAAATGTTCACTATTTTTATTAGCATTTGACTCTTACCCTTTCATTTATTCTATTCGGAAATAACTTCATTAAAAGGTGGCAAAAGTAGAAACCCTCAGATTTTTTTCCTGACCCATTTGAGAACATGTAACTAAACTGATGTCATAGCATATATTTTTATAAGCAGATATTTTTTGACATCTGTTTTTTAAAAACAATTTTTTTCCGACATGATCAAAATGAAAAAAAATGACATTCATCTATTACTGTTCTAAACCTCAGACCCCATTCAAGTTTTCCTAATTATTACAAAATGTCCTTTGTAGCAAAAAGAATGTAATTCAAAATCACGAGTTGCATTTAGTTGTCATTTCTTTTAAGTCTTTTTCAATCTGGAAGAGTTCCTGACTCTTTCCTTGACATTTATGTCCTTGACATGTCTGAACCTTAGAGCCCATTTATTTTGAAGAATATTTCTTTATTTGGGTTTGTCTGTTGTTTCCTTATGAGTAGATTCATCTTACAAATACAGGAATATTTTAGGAGAGATACTACATTTTATTTTATCAAGGAGCACAAAAATCCTAATTTACTCCATTAGTGATGACGATCACAGTGGTCACTTGATTAAAGTGGTATTGACAGCCTTCTCCATGTAAAATGACTCTTTTTCCTTTTGTGATTGTGATGGCTTTCCACCGTTTCCCTTTGCTTAAGCTTGAATTTGGATTGCCAAAATTCCTTTTCTTGTATGGTACTGAGTGAGAACCTCTCACAAGGGAAAGCTGATTGAGATCTGAAAGACAGGAAGGCAATAGCAGCCGTGTTTATGATCAGAAGGTTGGTCAAGTGTCAGATGCTCTGAACCTTCTTGAAAATCTGGCTGACATGAGCCACCATTAGAATCCACAGTTCCTCCCGCTCCTGCTGGAACTATGTCACGTGCATGTTTATTTAGCTCTGTGATAAAGGGCATCAGTTTCTCCTGCAGATAAGATCACTTATCATCAACATTGGAGACAGTGTGAGACTGACACGGGTTCATCCTCGTGGGTTCCAATTTTTCCTTGCCTTCTGCACTTCAGAAACATGTTTCCTGCCTGCCTGCCTTCTCTGCTGACTTCTGGCCCAGCATCAGAGGCAGAAGCAATAGCTATGTGTAAACTGCATAATCAGATCTCTTGATTGCATAAGGTTAAACCTCTACCATAGATTCCTTATTCTATATCACTCCTAATACTTCTGGTTCTCTGATCAATCCCTGATAGAAATACAAAAATATTTGTATCTATCAACCTAACTAGAAAGCCATGAGTATAGCTCCCATTCAAACCGGAAACTATGAAGTTCATTATCTTTTGTTTCTGTGTTTCTAAACTCTTTTCTAACATGAGAAACATAGCTTCTATTAGAATTAATGTGTTTACTATTTGACCAATCCCTCTGAATATAACCAATCTTTCATAGTCATCCAACGCAGATACCCTACTCAACCTACATGGTACTGACATCGCAGATGAACTCACTTCTCCACGTGGACCCCTCTTATTCTGCCTGGTCTCTGACATACCATGTCAAATGAGTCTTCTCACCCTGCTAGCACATTGGTACCTTACTCCTAGGCAGGAGCCCACCGTCCTCTCCCCCACCCCATATCCATCTTTTCGCATTCTACTCTGTCTCTGACACACCGTGGACCACCCCCTTCTTATCGCCAACCCCATGCCTGGTATAGATGTTATGTTGCTCAGCCCCATCTAATGATGCTATGATTTAATTTTTCATGAAGGGAAAAAATGTAGTGGAAGAAGAAACAGAAAAACTTGCTTTTATACTTACGTGTTAGTTTGTCTTGAATACCTGTCTTACTTGTTTGTTTTTCACACAAAATTTAAAGATATGATTCCTTAATTTCTAATTTCTCTGGTTGCTAAGAAGAGTGACATTGATTTTAATTTTCCTCCTACTATAGGTAATGTATTTCTCTTGGATTGTTTTAGAATATTAGTTTGTCTTTCCTTCCCTTATGTTCTGCAGTTTGACTACAACATATCTCTATATAGATTTCTTTATTCATATATTTTCTGTTTGGCACGTATAGTGGCCTTTTGTTCTGAAGACTTTCTGTATTTCTTAAAACTGAAAAAAAAAAAGTCAGTAGTTATGTGAGTTGATAGAGATGTTAACTAACTCTGTTGTAATTATTTTGTTATATATAAGTATATCAAATCATCACATTGTGCACCTTAAATTCACACAATGCTATATATTTATCATATCTCAATAAAACTTGAAAAATAAATTATAGTTCCTGGTAGGAAAAAAACAGACTTGTGTCCCTTCAGACAGAGGTTTGCGAGGACTTTTTGTCTAGTTTTCAGGCTTCAAATTGTGAGGGAACTTTTTCATTTTTTCTAATTGTACATGGAGCATGTTTAGTCTTCATTTCCCTTTCAGAAAACAAATTCTTGGCTGCCACTGCCTGGGTAAGAATTTTTCTTGCCCTTACCACTTTAGGTTTCTGTTCTCTTTCCTCCCATGGAGATGGTTATTTTGTTTTATTTTGTTTTTGATCCTCCTGCATCCTCATAATTCTTCTTGATTTATTATTGTGAATTTTCACTTATTTTTATTATTATTTATTTTTATCTGCTATTTGCATATGTTGGAAACTTGGCTTGCCCTCTTAATTTCTAGATAGTTATGTTTCTGCTGTCTATACTTTGGTTAAATTCTCCATTTTAAAATTGACATAAATTGTCAGAGTATATGTTGGTTTTTTATATAACAGACACCCAACACACACACCCACACACCCACCCACCCACACACACACCCCTAAACATAGATTATTCACTTAGGCTCACAATACTGAACATATACAATAAAAATATAATATTAGCAAAGCAATGCCTATATTTTCAAGACTTTAGAAACTAGTCACAGTCTTGTCATTTTTTTCCAATTGACTTCTAGGAAATGTGCAAATGTATTCCAAGTTTTTTTAAAAAAAATCACATTTGTGATCAGGATTGACTAAGTAGATGGAGACTCTCACCCTTGAAGAAACAACAGAGGCAAGCAGTACATCTTAACATCTAATAAGGTATGTATAGTCTCTTCTTTTTAATGAATGCCAGAACCTACTGCTGTTTGGCCCAGTTTGTTACTAAGAAAAATAGCATGTTTCCAATACTTTAAAGATGTAGAATGTTGCAATATATTTTTTGAAAGAGGAAAACAATAGTACCAAAACAGTGATGATTTTTAAGAAGCAAATCATATTCCAAAACCACAGCTCTGTTTTGTCAGACAAAAGCTAGAAAATGTATTGTCACTTCTAAAACCACAAGATCCTTATTAATTTTTGCATGATGTTTTAAAATATAATAGAATGCTAAAAGGGAATGACTTTAGCTGTAATCCTGCTTAATAGATGGGACATACCAAAATGGTATGCTAGGCCACAAAAGTAGGATTTGCAAAAAAAAAAGTGGGGAAAACCAATTTTGCAGCACTTTTCTGACCATCTAGGTCTGTCATAAAAAAAAGAGACTGAAAATAATTTTGGATTGCATCTTGGGTCCTGTGAGTCCTACTCCTTCTCCCAGGTATGGGCTGTTTACATGGCAAAGCTGCCCTAGGATTGTCTTAGATCCTGTTTGAGAAAGTCTTACACAGGAACAAAAACCGATTGCAATGCACTGTGATAAATACTATGATGGCAGTAGGCATGAGATGCTATGGGGCTGTGCACACAGGGAAGGCTCTGATGTAGGCTGTTAGGGTCACCTTATTCAATGTGGTGATTCAAGTTCAGTCTTGAAGGTAATGGGTATAGGATAGGATCTGAGGCAGGGGGACAGCTCAGTATCCACTGGTAGGAGGAAAAGCTGTTCCCATATGCTGGGGAAGTGGCCAAGTAAACTGCAGGAAGGGATGCATTTACCTAAAACAAAGAACTGCCAAGAAGGACTTTCCAACAATGCAGCAAAGGGACTCGAAATGATCCACAAGAGCCCCACAAAATCTTTGCCCCAAGTTCAGTGAGAACCAGCAGGATTTCCACATAGTATTTATCTTTTTTTTATAATTACATATTATTTTTTTAATAATAATGTTTTTATTATATTATGTTAGTCACCATACAGTACATCCCCAGTTTTTGATGTAAAGTTCCATGATTCATTACTTGTGTATAACACCCAGTGCACCATGCAATACGTGCCCTCCTTGATACCCATCACCAGCCCACACAGAATGTATCTAATAATACCTTTGTGCTTTTCCCCCACTGTCCAACGTTCCCCTGTTTACTGCCCTAATTCATCCTGGAGAGTCAGACACCATGCTCAGTAGGATGGGAACAGAAGCAGAAGCATGAGGCAGGGGGAAGGGGAGAGAAATAGCCCTCTGATCACCACAGCCACAGGAACGGAGGAGGAACAATCTCCATAGCATACATGTTAAAAGATGTGAAAGACCAAAACAAAATTTCTTTATGCTTTTTCCCCAGGAGTTTTGTTTCCTTGATATGACATTTATACCTATAAAATGGGATTCATAATAATACTTACCTCATATGGTTGTTGTGGGAATGAAGAGAGGCAATACACATTAAAAACATGGCACACACCTGGCCTAAAAGAAGAGCTTGCTATTAAATTATTTTAATATTCTTCCTTTCTTACAATCATCATGACTGGAATGGAGAACTGAAAAGATTAGCAAAGGGAGAAATAAATTATGAAAATAAGTCAGAGATGGAAAATCCCACTGATCAGCAAACATGTACATTGTTTAGGGAAGGCCCACCAGATGGGAGAGGGTCAACAGTAGCAATGGTCTTCCCATCCATCAGACCTTCCAAGACTGACATAGCTATCACACAGGCCACCATCTTGGGTCTGTGCAGTCAATTCATCTATCCTGTCCTTTGTTTAGTTATTAAACTAAAAATCTTTGATAGTTCCCATGTGAAACTCTGAGAGAGCATCTCAGAAGCCAGAGAAAAAGAGACAATACTCCTGTTAGAAAAATTACACAATGTCAAGCTAAAAATTCCCCCTCAATCATCTGTTAAATGACTCACTCTCCGAAGATTCTTTCATGAATATGTGGTATTGAAGGATATGACTCATAGTCTTGGCATATTTGTGGTTTCATCCCATGAAGATAAAAGGGGTGAAGTGCATGCAGACCAATAAATGGCCACTACTGCAGAAGGAGGTCTGTGAAATTATGGTGGCACTTCTGTTTCCATGGTAACTCGCCTGTGGTTTTGGTGCAGCTCGTGCCTTCTTTTCAAGCCAAAATGTTATACCCAATCAGGATACTGTTCTGATCTATAGGGTTTTTTTAAACATCAGATCAATTTACTTCATGTTTTGATTTTTTTCTCACATACATATTTAGTTAATATTTAGTTGAGTCAATGATTTGATGTCATTTGGGTACAATCAAGTGTCTATCTCATTCATTAGATTTTTAGTTCAATTACTCCAAAAGACATTTTCCCCTTCAGCATAAACTTGGGAGTATGAGACACTTGGGAAGTAGTTTCACTGTGTTAATTTTAATCTAATAATGTATTTATAGCACTCAGTTTACCCTTCTCTCAAGAAACAGTGTACTTACTACAAAAGAAAGTTGTTTTTTTTTTTTCCATTATCCCTTTCTATATATGACAGGTGTTAGATCTCTAGCAATCATCTACAAATAAGCTTTCAGTATTTATGTTTGCTGTTCTGCTATACTGCTGTTACATTGATCTGTTTTTAGGGAGACTGATGGTTAGGGATACAGGATATTAAAATTATTTTGAACTTCTGTTTACTTAAAATATATGACTACATTTAGTCATGGTTTGAAATGTATGTCCAAGTGGTTTAGTCAACGTTTAGAGTTTCTTATTCTCATGCAGGAGAAAATAGTCATCTCTATAAGGACTTTTATTGAGTGAAGTCAGCATAATCTGAATGTAGTATATTGATGATATTTAAAAGGGAGTGGAGTGGAGCAGAAGTTGATATAAATGGATCTGAATATTGTCAGAAATTTAGATAATTGGATAATTGTAAAATAAAATTCCTGGGGCACCTGGGTGGCTCACTTGGTTAAGTGTCTGACTCTTGATTTCAGCTCGGGTCATGATCTCAGGGTCATGAGATGGAGCCCCACGTCAGGCTCTACTCTTAGTGTGGAGTCTGCTTGGATTCTCTCTCTCCCTTTCCCTCTGCTCCCCCCCACCCCCGCTCTCCCTCTCTCTCAAGTAAATAAAATCTTTTAAAAATTTCCTTATTCCTGTGATTGTGCAGGTGACCAATCACAGTATCTATATTTTTTACTATTTTTTAAATCTGTTCTTCACAGAAATTGTTGTTCATCATTTCCCTTGAGACACTGAATTGTATGTAGGGACTCTAATTTTATTTAAGTCCTGTGTAAAAACTAACCTCATTAGGAAGTGAATAACAGTTGAGAATCAAATAAATGGTATTACTTATGAGTTATGGAGTGATACCTAAATATGATTAACTCTTCCATAATTTTTAAATGTTCCAAACAAGAAGTATCTGAGTAGACTAGAGTACGTTGATGCATACATTCTGCTTTATTTTGGATTTCCTATGTCTATATGATGTCAAAATGTTTGCTTTGAAAAATGAACTAATTATTTAGCCACTGAGCTAAATGATTTATAGGACAATAGTTTGCATAATGCCAAAAAGTAGAAGCTTTGTGCTTGTCACCTGAATATTTGGACATTGTTCTAAAACCTGGGTAAAATCGCAAGGAGGGCACTTGCTGTGATGAGCACCGGGTGATGTATGGAAGTGTTGAATCACTAGCTTGGACACTTGAAACTAATATTACAATGTCTGTTAACTAACTGGAATTTAAATAAAAATTTAGAAAGTAAAAATAAATCTGATATATGTAATATATAAAATACTATTACATATACAGTGGTTTTTTGTGTCCTTCAGAATTGACTTAACTTAAAACGGGATATTCTAGAGAAGATATAGGATACAGATCACTCAGTGCTTCATTACCTTGGTCCCTAAATATTTTTAACCATTTATTTTATTTTATTCCTTTTTTTCTGGCTATTGTTTGTTTTAAACTGCTTTAGACCAATGTTATTTATTTTTTGCAATGTAAATATCAAATATTTAATGTGTAAATATTAAATATAGTACTGCACAAGCAATAGGACAAATAAGAAATCAAATGGCAAATCAAAATATTTCTCAAAACCAAAGAGGAAGAAAACACAATATTCCCAAACCTTTGGGATGCAGCAGAAATGGATGTTAGAGTGAAATTTTTTTTATAGACTTTCTTTTTTTTTTAAGATTTTATTTATTTTTTTTGACAGAGATAGAGACAGCCAGCAAGAGAGGGAACACAAGCAGGGAGAGTGGGAGAGGAAGAAGCAGGCTCATAGTAATCTGACATGGGGCTTGATCCCATAACGCTGGGATCACATCCTGAGCCAAAGGCAGATGCTTAACGATTGCGCCACCCAGGCGCCCCTAGAGTGAAATTTCTGCTATTTATACTTATACTAAGAAAAAAGTTCAAATAAACAACAACATGACACCACAAGGAACTAGAAAAAGAAAAAACTTAGCTGAGATTTAGTAGAGGAAGGAAATAAGAAAGAATCAGAAATAAATAAAATAGAGACCAGAATAAATAATAACATAACATGAAAGTAATGATCAGTTTTTCCAAAAAAAGAAACAAAATTGGCAGGGCTTTAACTACATTAACTAAGGGGAAAAAAAGAGAGAAATCTCAAAAACCAAAATGAGAAATAGAAAACAGCACAACAGATAACCACAGAAATATGCAGTGTGATAACAGATTACTCTAAACAATCATATTCTAACAATTCAGATAACTTAGAAAAAAAAACCAGGTAATTCCTAAAAATGCACAAGTTACCCAGATTGAATCATGAATCTTGAATCTAATAAATAAGAAATCTTCGTAGATGAATAATAATAATGAATATTGAATTAGGGATCAAAATCTCCCAGCACAGAGAAGCCCAAGACCACAGGTTTCATTGGTGAATTCTGCCAAACATTTAACAAAATAATTCATGACAATCTTTATCAAAATTGTACAAATAATGGAACAAAGGAAACACATACAAAATCATTCTGTGAGGCCAGTACTACCCTGATACCAAACCAGGATAAAAACAATACAAGAACAAAAAAGTCTAGTTTGTCTGATGTCAGTATTTCTCCTTATCCCTCAGGTCTGTGCTGCTGTCCTAAGTCCTATTTTCCACAGCAACCACAATCTGCACTGGACTGACTAAAGGCCAGGCAGAACCTACAATTCCCCTTTGCTATACTGTGCAAAGTAGCTGTCAGGGAAAGCCCACAATCAATGTCATTTCTAGATTTGACCACATTCTCCGCTATTTAAATGTAGCCACCCTGACAGGTCTGGCAATTTGAACTATTGAAATTAGAGTTACTCTGATCAGAAAGGATTGTCCGTAATGTATTTATAAAATGTGGTTCGAGTTTGATCTTGTATGATTCATCAAATTACTGTAGGGCATCTGTTTGGTGACCAGCTCACTCTTCTTTGGGGCAAGTCGAGGCATTAGAGAGCTGTGTGTTAGAACACACCCGAGGTTTACTGTAATGCCCCCTGAGTCATACTCTGGAATATAGAATGTGCTATTTCACCACCCTATTCAGATTAAATAAAAACGTAAGGTAAATGTAAGTTATATGGATTGTAAAGCAAAGGGGATGGCTCATACTCTCCACTTCTCCAGATATATGTTTTAAAAATAGCATTTCAGAAGACCTAGCTATCTATAGGAATTAGTGTCCTGAGCAAGTAGCTGCATTACCTCTTTGATGATTTCATCCTCAGACAACAGGTCCATTTCTTTTTCTGCTGCATAAATACTTTATTCTTAATTCTACTTCATCCTTGATCTAGGCAAACATATTTCACACGACCTCTCATCTCGAGAAGAGCAAAAGTAGAAACCTAGAACACCCTAGTTTCTACAACCTAAGTTCTCTTACATTTTTCGATATATTCTGGAAAATATCAAAAGTTGAATGGAAGCCTCAAGAGAGATCACCAGAGAGTCTGGCTTTGAGTTGACACTAATTCATTCACTTATTCACTTGCTCATTCATTCACTGAGCATGAGCTCTGTGCCAGGTACTGTGACTCTCCACCTTTTCTACACCCCTGATACAAGGACAGTGGTAGTTGATAGCATGAAGATCCTCACTGGGTGACTGGCATGTGGGATTGGAGAAGGTAGTGTCATGCAGTTCACTTCCAGGGTTTATCTAGGGCTAACAGAGTTTATCTGGGCTCTTCTCCTGAGTTCCTGAAAGGAAGTGAAATGTACAAAAGACGTTGCCACTCCCTCTCTGTGGATGTAGCTGGGTCCACATTTTAAACTCCATTTCAAAGAATTAAGGTCACTCCCATACTGCCTACTCTTCAGAACAATGGGAAGGTTGGTATAAAACATCTGAGAAGTGATTCACTTGAATTGCTAATAGTGGAACAAGTGAGAGAAGAGAAAATAAGAAGCAAAGAATTCAGTTCCAATTCCAGCAAAAGAGAGAATGAGAAAAAGTGGGGGGGGGGGGGGAAGAGGAGGGAAAGAGAGAGGGAAAGGGAATGCAGACAAGTCTTTTTATAGTTTACACACCCAAATCCCTTGGCTCAGGGATGGATCACGGCAGATTAGAGGTTGCTGGGTGGAGTGGAAGCTGTGTTGCTCCTGTTGGGGTGGTTGGTTGTGTTGCCCCAGAATGCTGACTCACATGTGAAAGAACAAGGGGATGATTCCATGCCCAGAGCCCCGTCATCTTGCACCCTCAGCCCCCGTGGAGTGTGTGGCGTATACCGGCCCTCAGCCTGCCATTCAACAGGAGGCCCATTTGCGACCAAAGCTCCATCCTGGCTGCAAAATCAGATACCAGTCTCTCAAGGAGAACTCGCTATTTGTGCTGCATGGGCCTCCGTTTAAAGCTGATCAATCCCATAGCGTCCCTGTCACTATAAACTGCACTTCCCAGAGCTGTATTTTTAAATAGGGAACTGCTTACAATAGCCATTTACAACTGTATGCTGTTTAATTAGCCAGCCTGGGCAGTGCTGCAGGCATAGATCACTTTGCTTTAAAGATTTGAGAATGTTAATAGTACACTATATCATTTTAATTATTATTGGATTAATGTTGTGTCTCAAAGAACACCTAATGCAAATCATGAGAAATGGCGTAAAGTGACCCAAGGGTTGCGCGTTATTAGAAAAGTAATAGTTGCGATGCTTAAATATAAGGACATTTTCTTTGTTCAAATGTCAGTCACCATTCGGCAGGAGGGCTTTGTGAAAAGAAAGCTTATTCTTCATTTATTGGTGGCAGCATCCTGTAGTTCCGTCTCAGAAAGGCCAAAGAGTTGGGTGAGAAGCTGCCCGTCCAATATGGCAGCCACCGGGCAACTGTCCACACAAACACTTGGAAAGTAACTGGTACTTGGAAAGTGACAACGCTTAGAAGGTGAGATGTGCCCTAAGTGTGAAATACACAGGATTTCAAGGATTTGCAATTTTGAAAAAAAGAACATAAAATATCTCATTCTTAGTTTTTTTTTTAAATATTGATCACATGTTGCAATAAGTATATTATAGATATATTTGGTGAAATCAAATATATGATTAAAATTAATTTCACCTGTTTCTTTTAACCTTTTTTAATGTAGCTGCTAAGAAATTTCAAATGACATTGGCAACTTACATATAAGACTAATATATTTCTTATAGACAGTGCTGGGCTAGATAGACTTCCAGGAGGAAAGCAAAAATTCTGTCTGACAATAAAAGTGTATTTAAATTTCTTTTCTATTACCACTAGTTGACTGTATATAAAAGAGACTATTCGTAATCAAACTGTAGAAAGGGGGACAAAATACATCATGGCGTGACAAAGAATGATTATTTCAAGTCATGAAACCAGGAAACATAAAAAAAAACCCAAAAAACCCAAGCCTTTTCTGAGTATTATAGCACATTAGTCAAAATGTAGCCACATTCTAGACACAGGGTTTACAAATATTATTCAACAGATACAAATATATCATTAGTTGCCTCACCCGTCTGATAACAGTCTATGCCATGCATCCTTGAGATGTGTCTTCTTTCTGAACATCTGAATGTCTAGAGCTAATAAGAAGCCTTGGGTTATTCGAGGCTAACTTGAAATGAACTTGCTCACAGAATGAAAGGGATCAGAAAGAGACTAGAGAGTGTGTGCACCTGAGATAAGTTGGTTGGAAAGTTATGGAAGGTTCTAAATTCTGTTAATGAAGAGAACCAAAGGTAAAAGAAAACTGAAAAAAAAAATAATTTGCAGGGTCATTTTATACATTTGAAGTTTGCATAAAGTTAGAGAAGCAGCGAACAAGCTCGTCAGAAAGTTATGGAGCTAATAAATTCCAGGGACGGTCTCCTAAGTCCTCCTCCCTGAGCCTCACCTTGGCCATGATTATGTTGCTACTTGTTGAGAAAAGCTTCATTATATTAGCAGTGCTTTAGAGCATGTTGTTATAAATGTTTTACAACAAAGCACGATTAAGCCCATTGAAGCATATGCTTATTGGAAACAGGACCAAATAGCTTTGACTTTACAACACTTGAATCTATGATTTTTAAACAGATTTTAACATTGGACACTATGCCCTCTGCCCTGCACGATTTTTTTTTTTCTTCAAATGCACATTGTTAGGTATGTAAAAGAGCCAAAATTTAAGGAGTGAAGTGGCAACGGGTTCATACTCTAAAGGAGATGAAAAAAAATTGTGAAAGTGTCTAATTGGAACAAACATTATTTAAAGACTTTTTTTTTTTTTTTTTGGTAATGTCTTGGCATTTCAAATGCTCTGTTAAAATTTCCAAGAAATCCCCCCACAGTCATTTGCATGTTGAAAGCTCAATTTCTTCATTCAGTCAATACTTGTCTATTCTCTATGTGTGGTCCTAGGCAAAAAGGCAGAAAACAAAATCATTGTTGCTGTGTTAGGAATGTGCAGGGTGTCCATCTTTTCTTTCTTTTTTTTTTAAGATATTATTTATTTATTTTAGAGAGAGAGAGCAAGAGCACGTGCGAGTGGGGGGGAGGGGCAGAGGAAGAGGGAGAGAATCTCAGGCAGCCTCTGTGCTGAGCCATCTCAAAATCTTGAGATCACGAGTTGAGCCGAAAACCAAGTCGCTTGCTTTGGACTGAGCCCCCCAGACACCCTGCACAGTTTTATCCTACCTATACCATAACTTCCTCCCAAAAAAAGAAAAAAAGAAAAGTAAAGAAAAGGTATGCTCAGATGTATCCCATAACTTAGAAACAAGAAATTCAGGCATATACATTTTAAATTGAATGCTCATTAGCTTTCGTACAAATCTCTGAGTTACTGGAACATCTGCCATGAAATGGGGGACTTCTTATTTATTAGCCTCAAACAGATCTTTCTTTATGATGGGCCTGATCAATGAAGATCCAAAAAAGCACTTCTTAAAAAAAATTGAATTTCTCATCTATTTGCAGAGAGGGGAACATAACATTAAAAAGCACTTCAGTGACTGTCCATCCTTGGCCCTCTGTGGCTCTTCCACATAGAGTTTACTGGAGGTGCAATGGCTCATGTCTCCAGCTGGGATCCAGATGCCCCTGTTTTTACCATTGTCATTTTACCATTTTCATTACTTATTTGTAAAGAAGACTTACATTGAAAGAGGTGGGTGACATGTTAGGATTCTTTAAATAATCATTAAAACAATGACAAAAATAACAATAGTGAACATTTATTGAGTGCCTACTATACGTTAGTCACTATCCTAAGCATTTTATATCTCATTTAATTCTCACAACATGCCCAAGAGCTAGATACTGTCACCTTACCTTATAGTTTAGGAACCCAAGTTTCAGAGATACGGCCCAATGGTAGAGATGTGATTTTGGTCAGATTTGTCTCAGATTTTGCTGAGATTTGTCACTTCCTCTGATGCCACACTTCCTTCTCTATACCCATTGTACTCAAATAATAGAAATGGTATACAACTGACATCATATTATTATAATAATATAAATTGTGGGGGCGCCTCGGTGGCTCAGTCAGTTAAGCATGTGCCTTCAGCTCAGATATGATCCTGGAGTCCTGGGATAGAGCCCCGTGTTGGGCTCCTGCTCAGTGGGGAGTCTGCTTCTCCCTCTCCCTCTGCCTGCGGCTCCCCCACTCATGCTCACTCTCTTTGTCTCACTCACTTTCTAAAAAAAATAAATAAAATCTTTAAAAAATATATATAAATTGTGTGTAAGACTGGCGTTCTCATCTGCCACTTCTAGAAGAGTTGTCTATGACAAAAACAACAAAAATTATTCTACTATGTATTAGTTATTTTTACTTGCTCTAATTAGAAGACTCAAGTTCTGTGAATTTGAAGCTGTATCACATGGCGTCGAAAATCAATTGAAAAGGGAAAGCAGTTGACAATCAGCACATACGGAATACACGCACCTAAACTAGCTTAACTGTTTAGTGTCAGTGAATTTACTATTTTCTACTTGCTTTTGATCTTCTTGGATGCTGAACTATTATATGTGGCCAGTCCTAAGGGAGACGTACTGGTAAGTATAAAATACACACCAAATTTTGAAGACTTTCTACAAAACACTAAATAAATAAATAAATAATAATTGTCTCATAACTTTTCATATTGAGTATATATTGAAAGGATAATTGTTTGGACTAAATAAATATTGGACTAAATAAAATATTATTAAATTTAATTTCACCTATTTCTTTTGACATTTTTAAAAATGCAGCCACCAGAAAATTTGAAATTGATTTTGGCAGTATAGAACAATCCAGAAAATAAGATTATGATAGACAACCACTGGAATAATCTTTTAAACTTATGAAAAAGTATTTCTTTTTTCCTATGTCCCTAATAAACTTCCAGGCATGGAGGACAGAAGGGTGAAAAAAAAAAAAACAAACAAAATAAACAAGGCCGTCAAGGAATTTACAGTTGAGGCAAGGAAACAGGAGCTTTTGTAATAAGTACTAGGGAGGAAGTGGTAGAAGAGGGAAGGGACCTGGTGGGGAAGAAGTAGCCAGTCTTAAAGTTGCAAACTGATGTTACCTTTGAACCCGCTTTCGGCCTGGTTAGAGTCAGAAACTCACCCGGTTGTCCTGCAGAAGGAAACTGGGCAGATACGGGCTAGCCAACTGAGCAATTCCCAAGCAGTCCTAATTAGTTATGTTGCTTGACCAAAGTTTTTAGGGTATCGATGAAAGGCAATTTTGCTTTGGTAGCAAGGAGTATATGGAATACTCTTCACAGTTTGGGCTCCTTAGTACCCAGGAACTTTCTACTCTAAATGAGAAAGAATTTCACAGGCCCAAAGAGAAATTCCTGCTGACCTTAGACCCCTTTTTTTTGGAAAGTGGAATCATGGGCCACAGGAGCAGAGTTTGGTATTTGACCGAATCCTTCACAATTATCATGCATGTGTATATAATAAAATTAATTCTGTGTCTCTGCATCATAGCCCGAGGCAAGAAGCGTACAATCAGTTTTGTATGTATAATAGATCACAGAGTTGTTCATGAATAATACAAATGCATTGAGCAGATACTAGTGAGAGAGGATGTTTGTCTTTGCATGGAATCGAAGTGAACATGTAATATTGTGATAATATATATTTGATGAATTCAGGTCTGACTTGCCTTTGCCATACTCTGCTAATTCCCCGACAAGGGTTGCCACAATAATTGAGTTTCCAATAACATTATGATTATTTCCACATGATAATTTAATTGTGGGTATTTTTTAATATTGTAATATTGTAGATTTGTGATTATTATGCATTTACATGCAGATTTTCATGGTGACTTGGAGCACATCCCCACATTTATAACTTAATTTTATATATTATTGCATATATATTTGAGGATGAGCTCATTAATGCAAATAAAAAAATGTAGGTCTGTTTAGTCATTCAGCTTTTATTATAAATGGCTGAAAGCCTTGCTCATTTTTTATAACAGTTCTTACAATACTGTGAATAAACGAAAGAGAACCTTAATTCAAGAATGGATTCATTAAAAATAATGGTAATGGTTACAATAATTACAAATTGCACCATATTTGTTGCACCTAATTGGGATGCAAGATACTATACGTTACTCTTTTCAGGACATAAAAGTTCTATGTGTATTATACATTGACCTTATCACATGAGCTCCTTGCTATTAAGGATGTAGAAAATGTTAATTCAGTCAGTGGAAAATAAGAGAAAACTTAAAAAAAAAAAAAGTAAAATTCTACATAATGTTTACATTATGCATCTTAAAAAGCAGTAATAAATCCCATGGTAAAGACATCTGGGTTTCCTCAAAAACTC
Organism: Ursus arctos; assembly: GCF_023065955.2. Taxonomy (NCBI): domain Eukaryota; kingdom Metazoa; phylum Chordata; class Mammalia; order Carnivora; family Ursidae; genus Ursus; species Ursus arctos. Next base: position 13,860,163 of record NW_026622997.1, on the reverse strand, counting down.
AAATTTGAGTTTTAGGGTAGAACTCACAAGTAGATTTAGAACAAGGAAAATATTATGACAGAAGTGAACTCTGCAGTAGTTTTTTATCTACAATAACTTGAAAATAAAAGCCACCAAAAATTTGGTTTTAAAGGCATATATTCTAAAACAGCAGATATGAAGAAATTACATGTCTACTGCCACTTAAAGCAATGGAAATGCCTACCAACTTAGGAGATTTTTTTTTTTTTTTTTTTTTTAAGTAAGATGGAAAGCTTAGGCAATCGTTAGTATAGTAAGCAGGCCAAGAACCACTTTCAATAAATACATCCAAAAAATTATGGGCAATGACTTTCACTTTCACTTAAGTGTTAATTTTGGATGTCAAGAATAGAAAGAGAGATCGTTCTTGCTGGGGCTAATTTCATTCATTTCATTTTAGCTAGTTTGCATTTCCACTGAGGACGGGAAATATAAACCATCACTGGCACAACAGCTGAATTCGAATGGATTGAATTCAACTAGATGTGTCCAAGTCAAATGATTTATCAGAATTCTGCCCTTTTTTAAGCTGCGGTGTAAATTTCATCTCCGATTATCAGAATCAAAATGGTGAACGGACAGGCTGTGCAAGGTTTAATTTTGATTTAGATTTTTGTTAGAGTTTGGTTTTCAGATTCATCAAACATTCAAGAATTGATGTGAAGTAGAGCCCTGATTTAGTTACTGTGGGAGGTCGACGGGTTTCCAACAGCAACAGCTGTCAGAAAGTTTCTTATGCTTTTTTAGACTAGAGAGACACCAAGGCGGAATGAAAACAGTACTACCGTAGAATTGCAGCCAAAGACAACCCAAGGGATGACCAAACTGAGGACATCTTCTTGATTGGCCTTACAGAGAAATGAACAGAATTCTGAGAGTAGGAAGTGGGGGAATGGCATGACCAAAGCTGATAGAAAGGGGTCAATGTGATTGAGGAAGAAGATACATCTTTGAAGGAGATAAATTAGACTAAAATTTAACTTCTGTGAGCTTCAGCTTCTTCATCTGTTAACATGGGGATAAAAATAGCCACATGCCAGAATTATGGTAAGAATTGGAAATAACTATTAGAAATAAATAAAGAAGAATGACCTAAAGCTTGGCATATAAAAAGCAACTCAGCAAATAATTGCAATAGTGAGTATTAACAGAATCCTTAAAGAACCCAAGAACTTTTGCATCCACTCTCATTATTAGTGTTTTTCCTCTTGTATGGACTTGTGTGTGGATCCTTTAGTCCAAAAAAGGAAAAGTCCTTTGAGAGAAAGTCAGGTGGAGTTTGGGGAGGGGAAATAACAGATCCTAAAGTGAGCTATGTATTTGTGTGAAGAACCCTTTACATAACCTCTTCATTTTGCAGTGAGATACTCCCAAGAACAAAATTAGTCCCTCATTGTAGCAGAAAAACAACCCAAATGCTAATTCCTTAATCCTTAATAAATGTGTCTGAAGAATTATCAAAAGTATCTAAGTAATTTTACAAGTAGGGATATATGTAATTACAAATAACTAGCGCAATTGTCATATGGAAACATTAACCTTTAAACCCCGTGCCTGATGTCATAGTCAATGCTGCTGAACCTTCTCATGGAGCTTCATCCGTAGCTATTACCTGAAATTATCCCTGTTCTTGCACCACGCCCATATTCTGGTGAGGAAGTTCACGCACATATGTTCACCCTGTGGGAATGATTGCTACTGTGAATAAGCTCCTCCCTATCGGAATTTTTTCTTCCCCCCATAGGGGAAGGTCGATGCCTGGCAGCGGCTACACATCTGGCGAGGAGCCATGTGATGCTCTTTGCTTTTGCTCTTCTTGGAATTATTCGGCCCACTACTGAAGCAGAAGGTGCCTGGGCAGGTTGGCGGCTGCAAATCTACTCTTCACAACATGTTGGACATGTAGCTACCCAGAAGCACTGTAAGATTCTTAAAATATTACCTGGTATATTGTATTAAATTCTGACTCTCATAACCCAGAAGAGGCTAGGAATTCTTTCTCCTTTTTTGTTTTTCCTTTCCTTTCCTCTTCTTTTTTCTTTCTTTCTTTCTTTCTTTCTTTCTTTCTTTCTTTCTTTCTTTCTTTCTTTCTTTCTTCTGTTTTGTGTTTTTTTGTTTGTTGTTGTTGTACTTGTTTGAAATTCGGTGCCCTAGTTGGTAACTTTGTGGCAATATCCTTGAGTCTAAAATGAGCAACGATCCACATGTTGGTTCCCATCAGTGACTAAAAGGCAGAGAATTTCTTCGGGATTAATGACTGGACTTTGTTCCATATCAAAGTAACAAAACTCCAGCTAGTGATTAATCCCAAGAAAATGCCCTGATACTTATTATTGATTTTAAAAGCTGAGAAAATATATATATACCTCCCAGGATTTTACTTTCCATTTATTCTTATTAGTAGTAGTAATGATATGCTCCCATGGTGCTTTTGTGACACATATTCCTTGCCCTTCAGGTCCTTTCTGCGGAGCAAGAACAAGAGGAAGTACACTGATTTGCATTGACTTCCCATGGGGGTTCTACGGGCAAGGGGATTTTTTTTTTTTTTCCCACATCTCTGAGGGTAGTACAAGATCTCACTGAGAATGGAATGTCTAAGGAATTACTGCCCTGTACATTGGCCAATCAGATTTCCTGAATAATGGCTCAACATTCCATTTGCCTTATTACATTGCGTATCATTTTAATTTCCTCCAGGTAATCATATGACGGATCTCTCATGCACATAAGGTGCTCGTTCTCTCCCGTGCAACAGCTGTAAACAAAGCACTGCATGTTTAAGAGAAGGAAACAAAAAGGGAAGAGTCAAAACATAGTAAACAAGCTTAATTTGTTTGAACATATTTTATGCCCCTCATCATCTCCAGTGGTTTCCTGTTGTGAAATGATGCATTTTGTTTTCAAAATTGCAAACTTGAGATAAAAAGAAGACATTTTTACTATGAGGTCACATTCCAAGAATATTATCACACGCCTATTTCTTATGTGTGGCTTCTACCAGAAGAAAGACCCACTTTGTGTGCTTTTATATTTTAGGACCATGTGATGGCAGAGCCATCTTGAAATTCTTTTTAAAGAATTTGCTACTTACCAAAATTCTGGGAACTACCCCACCGATCAGCCAGTCATTTCGTCTATAGAATACAAATTAAACTTTTTGACTTATAATTTTCCCATGAGTTTGGCTTTTGAGCTTTAAAGTGTATAGCTATTTAGGATTTGTTAAAGGATCATTGTTTTATTCAGTATTTAGGGCACAGAGGGTTTCTTCAAATTGGAAGAAATAGGGAACAACTGTTGAACTCAGGAAAGCCATCCTTCAAAATGAGAAGAACCACAGCTTGAGTTCCCATTATATAATTATAATAGCAGTCATAGCTAACAGTTGTGAGTATTTATGAAGTGTCAGGCACTATTCTAATTACTTTGCATTTATTAATTAGCACTTGTAAAACAAATTTGGGGACTTTTTTATTAGCCGACCTAAAAAGTTGGATTTTAATTCCACTTTCATTAAAAAGTAATGAGACTAAACTTTCTCTATGAAGCAGATCCAATGGAGAAGTATATACTCTTCTATTTCACCTTTCGTGTTGTACCCAAGTAATTGACTATTGTCAGTAATGAGATGTAGAGATCTTGTTTAGTTTTCATAAATGGTTAACGAACACTTTTCAATTAGAAATGTCACATAACTCCTTTTAGAATTCAGACAGTAGTGCAGAGAAAGGCAATTGTCCATAATTCACTGGTTTTAAAACATCAGTTTGGAGTAACGGAGTTGGATTCAGGCCCCAGTGCTGTTACATTCTGCAGACTTCAGCAAATAATTAGCTATGTCAAGCTTCAATTCTGGATCTGCAAAATGAATAAAATAGCACTAGGTTATGAGTATTCCTCTGAGAGAGAAGTCCATTTTAAAGTATGAATGGGGGCTGGAACATAGTAGATGCTCAATAAAGCCACTTTCCTTATTGTTATTGAAATATAAATACTGTGGATTTTGGATTTTACATATATATGTATACATATGTACACACACATATATATTTAGTGGATATGCATATATATATGTATTAGTAGTAATAATTATATGCTGTCATGGTTCTTTTGTGACACATATATACGTAAAACCAAAAGTGCCATTGTGTGTGTGTGTGTGTGTGTAATGATAATGATTAAATACCTATAATTTAGACTCCTAATGCTTTCTTCACTTTCTATATTACTAAAGTTATAACCAGTTTTCAGTTTTAAAAAGTGAAGATCTTGTATTTTTGAACTCCAAAAAGACCATGCATCTCAGATTCTCCCTTGAACTCTAAAATACTAGTTTGAAAATTGTCCACCTTGGAGCATCCTGGTTCTTCAGAGGGGCTTTCTAATCAGCTGGGGACAGATGGTTGGATATCATTCAAGCAGGTTTGCGTTTATGGGTTTTGGAGTTCACTAGAAGGGTTCTATTTCTTTTCATTTTACCTCGGGTGCGAGGATTTAGTATCTCAAGTCCAAGTAAGCATTACTGGATTCCTTTGCACCAGCATGGTCTAGTAGAAAAGACACAGACTCTAAAGTCACCCCTACCAAGCTTGGGACTGTGGTTTGCTTGCTTCCTGGCTGAACTTGGTAGAGAACCTACTTTCTCCGAGTATCACTTTCTTCATCTGCACAATGAAGTTACTAACACTCGCATTTTAGGGCTGTTGTAAGGATTGAAGGAAGCCATTACATAAAGTTGTTGGCATCTAGCAGTTCCTGACATTCCTTCACTGGACACTAAACTCATAATTATTTACAAAGGCTTTTTGTTACACATACATGTAACTGTATACATACATACATAAACACACGTGTGTTTATAAAGATGAAAGAGAAACAATAAGACAATGTTCATTTTCAAAGCAATGGATACACAGTTTTTCAGGCTAGAATATATAAAGAAGTGCCTGTGAAAGAATGACTTTGCCAAATGGAATTTTCTGTGGATCAAACCCAGCAATGTTGCTTCAGTCAAGCATGGCCGAACACCCCCAATAATTAACCTTTCAAAGTAGCACATTTGTTCAATAATTATATTTAATTCGACACACAAAATATCTCAAAGTTCCAAGGAGTGTGTTCATTTGATTAACTGTGTATATCTGTTGGTTATTAGACTTCACAATTCTAGTCGAAAGAAGTGTCTTGGATCCTAATTCTAAGGGGGGCATCTCTGAATAAGAGGTACATTTTCTTTGTGGTATCAATTTCGAGTTAAAGTTGAATTCCTTGTTGGTTTCATTTGTAGATGTTCATTATTTTAGATAATACAGTGTTGTGTTCCTATGACTAATGAGCTTGAGATGCCAAGTCAAGAGTAAGATATTTGGTTCTCATTTATCGAGAGAGGCATTATACCCCATTTGTTTGCATGAGAGCGATATGAAATATGGTGGTTCTCAATGGAGCAGTACCATCCCTTGAGACATTTAGGATATTTTGAGGGGCATTTCTAGGTGTCACAATGTTTAAAGGGGTGCTGGTAGCATTGAGACAGCAAAAGGCAGAAGACTTAATTATCACTGCCTTGTGTGGTTCAGTTCTGCCCTGTGCATACATAACTTCTGTTAGTCTTGCTGGAAATTCATGTGCATGAGAATCTTTATCAGAACCTAGAGCCTAACTCAGGTAACATATGAACAAAAAGTTGTTGCTATTGCTATTGCTTTTTGTTTTATGTTTTTTGTTTGGGTTTTGTTTTTTCACTCATTTTTAATCTACATTGGATATTCTGGGAATCCAACTGCTACATAAACTGAGATAAGATGTCACTTTGCTTTATTTGGAAAATTATAGTGGCTTGTTCACCATTTTAGGAAATCACGTCACTTGACTGTGATACCTAACCTTTCATCCTTCAGTTACCCAGACTGCCCATCTGTATCATTCTACATTTAAACCTGTTGCATTCATGGTATTTCAGTTGTAAATATCTGACTTCTTTGTCATGTCTTCTAGTATTGTTGTGCCTGATATTTACATAATAAAATACACCTTATTTTATTGTAAAATACTTTCTTTTTATGACTCTTTTATACTACACTTAGAGTTTTGTACTAATATTTTTCTTTTTAAAAAATTTTAAAGATTTTATTTATTTATTTGAGAAAGATCATGAGAAGGAGAGAGGGAGAGGCAGGCTCCCCACTGAACAGGACCCCAATGTGGAACCCAATCCCAGAACCCCAGGATCATGACCTGAGCCAAAGGCACATGCTTAACCGACTGAGCCACCCAGGCGCCCTGTACTAATATTTTTCATGACATTTTTAGGCACCTTATGTTATCTAAGAATTTCCTTTCAAAATAGTAAAAGAGGAATTCCAAAATATTTATTACTCAATACAGTACTTGGGGGTGGCCGAGAACCACTCATATAGTGGTCTGTATGCAGGCTTTTGCATTAGTAGTATTTCTCGGTTCAAATTCAGTTCTACCACTTAGTAGCTATGTGATCTTAGGTCCGTTAATGAGTCATAGCTATAATAACCTCACGTGTAAAATAAGATTAGTAAGAGAAACTGCCTCATACATATGTTGAGATTATATCAGTTAATTCAAGCAAAGCTTGATGCACTGTAAGTGTTCAATTACCATTACCTCTACTTGCATTCATCATGGGGAATGTGCAGTCATTACACGCTGAGATGAAAAGCACTGTTCACTTGTTCCTTATCATTTTGTTTCTATGTTGGTTTTGGCTTCAAAATAATCTTGGTGGGCACTTGGGTTGCTCAGTTGGCTAAATGTCTGCCTTCGGTTCAGGTCATGGTCAAGTCCCACATGGGGCTCCCTGCTCAATGAGGAGTCTGCTTCTCCCTCTGCCCCTTCCCTCTGCTCGTGCACTTTCTCTCTCTCTTTCAAAAATAAATAAATAAAATCTTTAAAAAAAATCTTGATAATGTAACCTTCTTGAGGCTGTGGTCAAGAGCATGATGAAGATAAGGACCTTCATGGAAGCTCCTGTATAGTTTCTCAATTCCAATCTTTCATCACCCCCTTAGGGGCTGTGTGGTCATATTTGTGATTGGAGGAAAAATGATGGCAAGGGATGCTGTTTTGAGACCTGATTGGACATTGGCGAAGAGTGCATGTGAAAAGAACACTTAAGTGGGGTTGGCCAATGAGAACCAGTGGCAGCCTGGATGAGGCTGGTGTTCCTGGCCATGGGGCGGAATGGAGAAAACAAGTGCAAGTGACAAGACTTTGCAATCAGCTAACTTGGGGTGGGATATAAGATAGAGGGGGAGGCCACATTTGACCCCAAATTTCTCTTTTGGAAATCTGGCTGGATAGGGAATGCACACAAAAAGATCAAGTATGGATGGACTGATTCAACTTAAACCAGCAAATATAAATATATTTCCTGAGAAATGGGAGAAGTAACAGAATCCTCCTCACAGGACTGTGTGAGGAATAAATAAGCTTAAAAATGTGGTTATTATAGTTTTTGGCAGCAATAAGCATTCAAAGAATGGTAGCCATTATTATAAAATAATAACAGTAATAGATAATAGGTAATAATTCACAAATAATTCAAAATAACCTCAAGAGCTGAGAATGTATCCAGTTCGTTAACTTCCTATGAATGTTTCTCTTCCCCACCAGAAAAAGCATGATGGATACTTGTCTATTTTCTTCAACTTAGACTAATAGAAGGGTAATTTCACCTTAAAATTGATGCATTTACTAAATGGCTTATGCATCTATCTGCCATCCTTACTGTTAACTGTAAGAAATAATTTTTTTTATGATCCAGATTTTACAAAAGTTCTTGTCTCTTTTGAACAATTTTCAGCATTATATTTATTTGAATAAGACACCAAAAAAAGAACACATTTTCAAAGAACTATTGTTTTTATATTTCCCCAAAGATGCTATGTGCAGGACATTGCAGTTGGTGCTGTCATGGTTTAATAGAAGACTGCCCTGATCGCGATTGCTTACAGTCTTCTTGCTAAAGGAATCATTTACTCTCCTGCATTACTGGTTATCTTTTTTTTTTTCTAATTTGCATGTAAGTATCAAGTTGTAAAGTAATTACTCTAAAGAATCAAGGAAAGGAAGAAATCATTACCAACAGCAGTAGAGAAGGAGGCTTTATGAAGGAGGTAGACATTGGTGTTTGCCCTGAATGATATCTAAGTCTTAAATATGCAGAGAACACTGAGAGAGCATTCTGTTTAGTGAACAGGAGAAATAGACATCATGATATATTGGGCATTCGTTTTGCTCTAAAGGTTGCCTACACCAGTGATTATGTGTGAGGGGAACAGTGGCCAGTGAAGGGAACTGGAGATACAAGTGCTTATTATTTAGATTTTTGGATGATCTGAGGCAAGAAACTTTCTTGAAAACATTTTTTTTCCTTAATGTCTGCCAATACTTAAAGAGAACCTATGTCATCCTAAAACCTGCCTGTTAACCCTATGTCTGTTGCTGCTATTCACAGATGCTGTGGCTCAGGTTAATGTCACCCACTTTTCTCTCTACACTGCCATGTTTTAGCACCGGCCAAATATTACACCCTACATTAATCATCTAAGTCCCTTCCCACAAGAATCTCACCGTCTAATGTAGGAGGCAGATGTAGAAAGATTTGAATGATGTGGCATAACCATTATAAATACAGGAAGATACGAAGAACCGAGCCCTTCAAGTCATTCAAGGAAGGATCTAGCAAGAGTTCACATAGGATGTGATTTGAATCTTTATGTGGATGGTTTTCTAGACAGAATTCATATGGTGAGGGTGCATGGGAATTCAAGGAGACATAATACAGTGGGAAAGAAAGGTAGTATACTTGTATTGCTAAACATAAAGTATATTTAAAGAAAAAGCAAAGGCTGAAGCTGATTTAATTGGTCCAGCATGAACACTGATCTTTCTTTTAACAGTTTTATTGAGGTATAATTGATATACAGTATTTAGAGTGTACAAGTTGTTAAGTTTTGGCCCATGGGTATGGTGGTAAAACCATCCCCACGTTCAAACCAGTGACTATGCCCATCACCCCAAAAGCTTCATTGGATCCTACTGTAAATCCTTCCTTTCAGCCCTTCTTATCTCTTGTTACCAAGCAACCACTAATCTGCTTTATATCACTCTAAATGTGTTTCCGTTTTTTAGAGTTTTACACAAATAAGGTCATACAGCAGATTCTTTTTGGATTCACCTTATTTTATCCTCCATAATTATTTTGAAATCATCCATGTTATTGTGTGTAACAATTGTCTATTCCTTTTTAGGGCTGAATAGTGTTCTTTATATAACATAATTTGTTTATTCATTATCTGGTGGACATTGCACTTTTTTCCCACTTTGGGCTATTGCAAATAAAGCTGCTATGACCCTCCCATGTATAAGTCTTTGTTTGTATATATACATATTTTTTTTTTCTCTTGAGGAAATGTCCAAAAGTAGAATGGCTAAGTCATGTGGCAAGCAGACACTTCCTATGTTAGGAAACTGACAAAATGCCACAGTGGCTGCAATGTTTTACCTTCTCACTAGCAATGGGTGAGAGTTCTAGTTCTTTCATATCCTTACCGACAGTAAGTGAAGTTGATCTCTTTTTTTTTTTAATTTTTATTTCTAATCATTCTAATAGGAGTGCAGTGGTATCTTATTACAGTTTTAACTTGTGCTTCTCTAACGATTCACGATGGTGATCTCCTTGTCATGTGCATATTGGCCATTCATGTAGTATCTTTGGTGAAGTGTCTGCTTAGATCTTTGTCTCTATTGTAAAACTTGGTTGTCTTCTTGTTTTTGAGTTTTGAATAATCTTTACATACTCGGGATATAAGCTCTATATCAGAAGATCTACAAATATTTTCTCCCGGTGTGTGACTTGTCTCCATTCTCTTAATGGTGACTTTCAAAGAGCAAAAGTTTTCAATCATCAAAAGTATCCAATTTTGTCAATTTCTTTCTTTTCCTTGGTAATCATGTTTTTGGTGTCATATTGACAAAAATCATTAACTTAGGGTCTCTGGTAATAGGACTCACACACCATTACTTTCAAAAACTCCCCAAGTAATTCCAATGCCCAGCCCAGTTTGAGAACCAGTGTGCTGTAACTAGTGCTTCTCAGAATTTAAATACGAATTCAAATCATCTCAAGATCTTCTTAAATGGAAGGTTCTGATGCGGTAGAACTGAAGCAGGACCTGAGAGCCCACACTTCTAACAACAAAACAACAGAAAAGATAAAGCTGACAAAGTGGGCAGTCAGTAGCCAGACAAAGGAGAATGGTGCATGCAATTTTAAGGAATTAGGAATTTTAGTTTGATTACTTGGGCAATGGGGAACCATTGAAAGGTGTTTAGTGAAAGAATAATATGGTTGTATTTGTGTTTCTGAAAGGTCATTCTAGTAGCAAGTGGGGAAAGGTGGGTAAATGATAAGAGGAATCAGGGACCCATTTGGAATATGTTCTGTAATCCAGGAGAGAAATGAAAGGTAATGATTATCTGGAGAAAAGGGCATGGATGTGAAAAGCATTTGGGAAAATTATGTTACTGCCTGAATATGGTGGTGAGGGAGAGGATGACACCTTAGAATGGCTTTGGACACTGGGTACTTTGAGGTATTGCCACATTTTTCAATACAAGAGGGGCAGGCATGGGGTAGGGGCTGCTCTGGCTGGCAGATACATTTAATTTAGACATGATAAGCTTGAGAAGCCTTTGTGCCATTCTGGAGTTGATGTTCAGTGGACCATTGATAAATGGACCTTGAGTTCAGGAGAGAGATATGAATTAGAAGCGTGCATGTGGGAATTTACAGGATAGGACAGTTGAAACCATGGATGCAAATGGAATTAACCACTGAAGATATAGAGCAGGAAAAGTAAAACAAACAAACAAAAAAACCACAAGACCTAAAAGTGACCGCTTTGGAGGTCATCAATGTCACATTTCAGTAGGATGACGGGCAGAAGCCTGAGTACAGGGTTGAGGGGCTAAAGAAGAGCCTGTGCCTTCAGGGTCGTCATTGATCACCTTGCAGGGTAATTATCAGGTTACAAGGGGTGATTGCATAGTATATTGCCCTGAGCATCTGGGACTGTCTTTCTAGAATGCCAGTTTGAGGAATGATTCCCTTCCCCCATCCCCATGAATGTTGGCAGCACTGTGAGGTTGAAGATACAAGGGTTGTCACTGCCACACCTCCCAAAGCAAAAGTGAAAGTGAGGGAAAGAGCCTCCATGAGCACTTTCCTTGGAGGCACAGTGCAGAAGTCCTCTATCCGTGGCTTTTTTAAAAACTTCTTTATACTATTACCTTGGCCTTCTGGCTCAGTGTCATAACAATCTTCTTATAGTAAGAGAATTGACCCAAATTTTGGAAGGGTCTTCCTCAACAGGCTTATTTCCCTAGCCATATTTTCGTCTTGCAAGTAGTATGCCTTCCTCTAGCATAGACTCGTGTACTGGGTTTGAAGGACCAAGGGCAAAGCCCTCAAGCCATACCAAGCGTAATCAGAAACATTCCCATTTTTGTTCCGATTGTATGGGACAAATCCTAAAATTGCCATGTGCATTTAAATGCTCAGTATCATGCGAGAAATACATCTCCAAGTTGATAATTATACCAGCACGCTGCGGGCTTCTGGAATCCTTCTCTGTCTTTATTTTGCCCTCCTAATACATGTCACATTTGTAGCTTTTCGGGCAATGACTATATTACATTCATAGCTTTTAGGGCAAGGACGGTGAGTATATCCATCACTTCATTTAATCTGGGTAAGGTAAGGGCAAAGTTCCTGTGTGTTTCATCACTAAATTCCAGCCTGTCACAGAGTGTGCATAAGAACACCAAAGCCACGATGAAAAGGGGACCGTGCATCTTTAAAGAAAACTGCAAGGGAAACCCTAACCTCTCCTCATTTACATACGGTGACATTTTGCAGAAATATTGAAACATTAGCAGTGACATAATGAAATTCTGCCTATCAGCCATGGAAGGAATAATGTTACTGTAAAGGTAACCTGTCCACAGTTTGTTATCAAGAAAATATTCTTGCCAAGAAACATATATTTAGTAAGGCATGATAAGGAGGGATTTTTTTTCCCCTTTTATATTTTCTCTCCTGGGCTATCCATCTTCCCCTACAGATTTACTGTGCGATCACTCCCTTTACATGCTAATTATGTGCAGGTCTGGTGAATTTGTTAGTGGTGACACTTCTGGGACCCAGTGGGACTACAACTCATTATGTGGCAATGTCCAGATATATCAGATATTATTAGCTGTCATTAATCTGCTGTGGAAACATGGAGTGCTAAGCCAGGGAGCAAGAAGAAAAGGGTGTGCAAATGAAGTCTGGGAACAGCCTGAACCCTAAAAGGTCAAAAGGGAAATCAACCAGAAGGGGACAATGACTAGAGATGGACGACACCTTGCTCTAGATTTTTTACCCCAAGAGCTAACTAGGCACACCAGACAGGGGAGCAAAGAAGCATCACTTAGCCATTTGTTATTTTAATACCCCTTGTGGCCATTCACCAGCACTAACCTTTTACTGTAATTATGTACAATTAGACAGTTTTTTGTCTGAGCCTCAAAAAAAAAGAAAAACAAAATAAAACAAAAAACCCCAAACCCACCAGCGGTAGACCTTGGATCATGGGACATAAGTTGAGCTCCAATTTTCTACTATATTTCATAGGAGAATAAATTTTGAAATACGTACCTTCTTTGTTGTTATTATTGTTATTTCTGTTGGTATATTCTCTGAATTTATTGCTTAAACTGTTTCTTCCACGAGGAGTGTCTGGTCTGTATCTATCTCGGCATGCTCAAATTGTTCTTTCAATGCTCGGCTAAAATTTGTGGAATCTCACTATCTTCTGGACTCTGCCATAAGAGCTTCTTTTTGCATTTTAATGATATATAATTATGTTACATATTTTCTGTCTGTTTATCTATCATCTTTCTCTCTCCCTCCTCCTCTCTCCCATCCACCCAATTTTCTTTAGCAGATCATAAGTCTTCACAAAGAGGGTAAGTTGAGATCACATTTGGCCTCTAAACAAGATGCTCTGGGTCTAATAAGAAGCACACAAAATTAATTTTTATAAAAAGTGTAGATATAAACATATATATGATTTTATAATGGAGTTACACATAATAAACGCATTTATATGTTCTGTATGTCTGATACACACATAAATGCACATGCCTACACTTACAGACATGTATACTAAACAGAGAGAGAGTAGGAGCTTAAATGATACATTAAAATACTTCATTTTCTCTACTTTCACCCACTCTTTGTTGCTACAGGAACTTATTTGTCCTGCTCTCTTTCAGCCCATCCATCTACAGTGATTCTATGGTCTCTAAGCAAGAACCCCATCTTTACATCCTGAAGGATTCAGGGCTCCAATTCAGATGCCCCCTACTATTGTTTCTTTCACCTCTACTTTAGGTTGTTCATACTCTAAAAGACGACCTCGCGGGGATTCCTAGGATTATGTCACATATCTTCAGTTTATCGGCTAAGCAACTTTTATGTTACCAAATATCATTAGGCACCCCAGAGTGCTCAGAAATGAGTTGACTGAGATGTCATTGATGATTAGTTTCCTAGCTGTAGCAGACATTGTTAGTACTCTACATTGTAAGCCTTTAGTTTACCCCCAAAGAAGCTTGCATACAGTCCTATTCAAAGCCAATGGCTTTCTGCATTCTACCCCAGAGCAGTCTGTCTATGGAAGCAGCCAGAGGTTTCAGGGAGTTAATGTCCCAAGAGTGGCTCTCAACAAATGAGAGATGGAAGTTGGTGGATAGGTATGCCAGCTTTCTTGGGCTTCATTGGGAATCTGAGATATGTTCTACTTAGCCTCTGAAGGAGTGACACTAAGCTTAGTTCTCCATAGTGATAACCCCCTTATTCTCACATTATTTCCTTCCTCGCTTCTTCACTACATCACCATGCATCTTATGACACCTTCAAATTACTGCATGGACCCAAATCCTGTATTAACAGTAGCTGTTGCGGGAACACAAACAAAATAGTTAGTATCCCAGAATCACAATGAAAATTCTAGAGTTGGATCACCCAGTGATAGGTTGACAGCAAGTGACTCATCTCGGTAATAAGAGGAGTGGTGAGAACTTTTGTGTCACCATTACTAACCCTCTTATCTGTGCTGGAATATGATGGGGTACAGGGTATAGGGGTGTATCAGTATGTGGACAATATGGTGACAAATGCCATTACAAGGATCACGGGGTAGATTGTGCTTTGTTAATTCTATTAAAAAAATCTTAATACAAGAAAATAATAGGCTCATCTAGCTCTCACCTGAGAGTTTACGCTGAAAGTCAGAAGTCCTCATGGGAGGGTTTAAAAAGACACTTTTCCTGCACCTAGAAAACAAAGTATAATGAAGTCGGGTTCAAGATTTGAGCATGATGGCAGTGGAATCAACAAGAATACTCAATTTACAGCCCCAACAAGTTTTCCATATTAAAGTGTGGTCTAATAGGGAAGAAGAGAAGCCTTGAAACCTAAGATAAAGATGTTTGAGTGATGCGCTCGAAAGTCTTGTAGCCCCAGAATCACCTGAATGCTATGAATGGTGCACTCTGTAGGGCATTCAGAAAGCTTGCAGAAAGCACATGCCTCACAAAATAGTGTGCCTTTTCTTCAAAACCTGCCCCCATCTTCCCTTACCATTTCTAAGTCAATAAGCAGAAACTGTTCTTGGCATGGCTTAAGTAGGAAAGTACTGTTCCTATATGGGTAAAAATGGGGTATTCCCCAAATTCTTCATAAGTCCTGGATGATATGTACCAGCAAGAACTGAAAGAATATAAAGAGATTGAAGGGAAGTGTTGACCAGCTGACCAGCTCATCTGAGCCTGTCTTAATTTGTTGATGGGATGGCTGTTTGGAGGCTTGAATGTGACATTGGTCTATAGAAATGAGGTGGAGAAGCTGAAAGAACCTGGCAGTTGTAGGAAGGGAATGGAAGCCTCAGAGAGGTGGGCCTGGACCCACTACAGAGGGTCAGCAAACCCACTAGCCAGCTGTGTTCACAGGAAAGGTCCCAGGAGGCCTTCCTTTTTAAATGATAAGGGAAGTGTGGAGACCAATACTATACATTTATTCTATTAACCTAAGAATTCTATTTTTAATATTTAGGTTGCATGATTTCCCAATACTAAAAATGATGCGATGGATAATTTTGTCATATGATGTTCTTCGAGTAAATTCCAAAATATAGCATTGCTTGGTCAAATTATACATTTTTGGCCTTCTGGGATATATTGTAAATTGTTTCCAGAAAGTTTGAACAGATTTATATTACCAACCACAACATCTGAGTAAGTTTCTCAGGATCATTGTGAGAAAGGAATATCATTTAATATTTTTCTTTTGCCCATTTGAAAAGAATCTGAAGTATATAATTTAAAATCAATCTTTAGGGGGCGCCTGGGTGGCACAGTGGTTAAGCGTCTGCCTTTGGCTCAGGGCGTGATCCTGGCGTTATGGGATCGAGCCCCACATCAGGCTCTTCTGCTGTGAGCCTGCTTCTTCCTCTTCCACTCCCCCTGCTTGTGTTCCCTCTCTCGCTGGCTGTCTCTATCTCTGTCGAATAAATAAATAAAATCTTTAAAAAAAATAAAATAAAATCAATCTTTATTTGATCTTAAAGATATCACCCAATTCTCTTTCTTACCCATCAGGAATTTTGGAGGCCAGAAAGATTTCATTGATTGTCCAAATACACACAGCTAGTCATGTCAATGTCTAGAGGTTCGCTTTCCTATCCAAATCTTTCCCTTGCATTATGCTAGCTGATTTTGAAGTTTTATCTGTCTGTGCCCATTGCTTGAGCAGTTTTTTTGGCATATCTTCCGAAATAATAAATTATTAAAGTTGAAAGGAATGAGCACTGCATTTGAATAAGGATTTGAGTCAAAAGTGTTCTGCTGATGGTTATAATCTGACACTTATCTTTTTGAAAATATTTACCACAGTGCTTTATAAATGGCTGGGAGGATATTCTCTCCTGTTGTAGGGAGTAAGATCACTCAATTTTGTAATCTTTCAGTTGACTTCCGGCTATAAATTCAAATCGTTCTCTTGAAATAAAAGTTATGGTCTTCTTCCCCTCTTCCCGCTCCCCATGGCTTCTCTTGGCACTGCTCTCCTCTTAGTATCCCTTTACTTCTTGTTTTGCCTGCTTTACTGTAACTCTTCTTCTAATATCACACATGGATGCGGTCTCCGCAGACTTACACTGTAATAGGGTGGTCGTGGATAGGAATTCGGCCCTTGCATGCTTTTCCTACCTTGAATTTCTCTACTATTCTAATTCTTGAGCCAGTCCTGTCATTGTCGGGTCATATATCACTCACTCCTCTGGAGTTAAGGCATGCCTCTAGATCTGAAATCTAGAGCCTCGCCATTACAGATGGGTTCCCTTAGTTAGATCGCGAATCTTTCCTGCCAGCCGAGGGCCTGGACATCCCCCCCTTCCCAGCTTCTAAATGATGGATTTCCCTTTACCATACTTCCAACCCAATATTTAAGCCAAGGGAATTATACTTTAGTCTACTTTTTCTTTAATATTATTTTCTTTTGCTACCTATGTGTGCAGTGCTGACATAGCTTCCAACATTTAACTGTTTTTTTTTGGGGGGGGGGAAGCACCCAATTTCTGCCAGCCTTTTTCTCCAAAGTCTTCTCTAACTAAAGACCTCGACTATGCTATTTATCAATAGATCTTCCCCAATAATGACCAAAACCACCCTAACTCCTCTGTAGGCAACTATCCAATTGGATTGTTTCCATCTGCTCTAGGCAAACTCTGGAAATTGAACAGTATTATTCTAAATATGGTGCAGAAAATAGAGATCACGCTAGGTATTATAAGCAAAAAGGGGCTTACAGTGATAATTGGAAAGGAAAAGCAAGAAAGGAGAAGGCAGATCTAGAACTACTCAAGTTTAAGATCAAACAGATGCACCGCAGGGATCGGAAAGCCGCAGCAATGCTGAGGCCAGCTATTGCAAATGGGCCCCAACATTCATGTCCCGTGGTCTTTCTTCATGTCAGAATCAACATCAAGAAGATGGCCTCTGTTTCACTTTCCCTTTCAGATCTTCTTCTTCTTTTTTTTTTTTAAATATTTTATTTATGTATTTGAAAGGCAGAGAATGAGAGAAAGAGAGAGCACGAGAAAGGGGAGGGTCAGAGGGAGAAGCAGACTCCCCGCCGAGCAGGGAGACCCAGGCGGGACTGGATCCTGAGACTCCAGGATCAGCACCTGAGCCAAAGGCAAGCGCCTAACCAACGGAGCCACCCAGGCACCCTCCTCCCTTTTCAGATCTTCTGAAGTTTTACCTAAAAGAGAGATCTGATTGCTACCCAGAACCTTAGTTGTAATAGAGCCTAGGAACTGCAGATTTTTAACTTTGCAGCTCTATAGTGACATAGAAAAGAAGTGGGAACAGATGTCCAGGGCCCATCATCTTAGCCTCACTTCTCTCCCCTCCCCTACTTGAGGGCTTTGTGGATAAAACTTCCCTCTTCTGAACCAAATTCTGCCGCAAAGACAATCCACCTTACCCCAACCATCCCCTTCCCCTCAATCCCAATTCACTCCTCTTGGCTGCTCATTCAGTTTCCTGATGGCTTATAATGCTTCGCACTCAAATCAAGTCAAATGTCTTCTGTGATATTTAAGAGGGACCCATTTTGTATGAGAAATTCCCTGATCTTAGCCAGGAAGAAAGTGTTTTTCTTCCTCGGATAGCACTTGCTTATTATTCCTTTTTTTAAAATTTATTTAACAATCAAGAAAAAGTGCGAACTTGAAATATCCCTCTTCTCTCACACCATGATTCTCATTTAATTCCAAATGTCTAATGTACAGTTTAAGGGCTCACAAAAAGACACTAAAGAGTCTAGTGCATGGTGAATGAGTTCATTTAGCCTGCCATATTATTATTTTCTCTGTTGTATATGCACGTACCCCTAGGTGTTGTCCAGATGCCTTCACCAAGTTGTTCTTTCCGTGTTGTCCTTCATAGTGTTTGTTTGAATATCCAAGGGCGACAGTTTTTGCTCTCTGCTTCAAAAAATTCCTCAATGAATTTGGCTTGCCCAGACAGGTTTGATAGGATCATTCACAAAGTACAAATATGTGAAGCTTGAGTATGTCTT
Source organism: Ursus arctos (assembly GCF_023065955.2). Taxonomy (NCBI): domain Eukaryota; kingdom Metazoa; phylum Chordata; class Mammalia; order Carnivora; family Ursidae; genus Ursus; species Ursus arctos. The sequence goes on along the minus strand of NW_026622997.1, from coordinate 13,841,910 downwards.
AAATTCTTTTAAAAATCGCATTTTCTTTATAGCTTATGCATACCCCTTTACTTAAAACTGACACTTTGTATATTTGAGCATGTGTCTTGTTGAAGCAAATTATGTGCAGTTCAATTGAGAACAAGAACAAAATTGTATGTAACTATGTAGCCAAGGTATGGATAAGAAAAACAGAATTGCTAAGCAAATATCCAGGGTGACATTTCCTTTATATTAGTAATGTGCATTAAATGTTAAATGTTATGGAGTACATTCACACACATGCAACCTGTAGTAAAGAAGGACCAGATTAACCAAACATCCCAACGGCTATGAAATACTAGACATTTCCTTGACTCAAAACCTGGAGTAGCTTTAAGCGCCAGTCACAAGCTGAAATGCCTAGTGTGGTCAGAAAAAGGGATCCGAGTGAGTAAAGTTGATGCGTGAAAAATGAAATATTAGTTGACACCCAGTCTCCATACTGCAGACTGGTAAAGGATGACGGGGGCTACGTTGTACCAGAGAGCTTACATTTTGTTGAAAAGGATTAACAGTCGCTCAGGAAGGCAAGCCCACTATTTTCACTGCTTCCAATTTTTCAAGGGAAACCCAAATTGCGGAATTTTATGTGAAATTTAAGAACTTTTAAGTGTCGTAATTAATGCAAGTATAAACAATAGCAACACTGTAGGCTAGCACACTTATACCAAGGCTGGATCTGGCTTAGGCGAACCAGGTTTACTTTATTAAGTTGCCCCTGTAATGTAGGAAACACAGGGATGAGGGATCATCCTATCGAGGAAGAAGAGTTAATTGAGGAGCTGTGTCTAGGTGCTGTTCTGTTCCACTTGCATTCCAGTCTCTAATGTCATTCCCTCCTTCTTACCAACTCCCCTACCTCAGATTAAGTGAGATGATTCTTTGTGCTCTAGTATAACCTTGACATTCATGATCAAAACCCTTATTAAAGTTATTGCTATTACTTGCTTCACTGCCCACTTTTCTAGGGTGACTGAAAGTTCAGCGTGCAGGACCTTTGTTTGTCCTGCTCATTGCTATATCCTCAGTCCCTAGAATGAGGTTAGCATATAGTAGATGCTTAATAAACATTTGATGAATAAATATATAATACATAAATTATGAAATATGGGTATTAATGGCTACCTTGTTCTATTGATAAGGGTATACTGGGCCTATGTAGCAAAAAAAAACAAAAAAAGAGAGAGAGAGAGAAAGAGAGAATTAGGATGATTATGTGCACAAGGAAAAGAAATTTTGCATTTAAAAACCTAAGTTTCAGGCCTGAATGATCAAAACTGATGTATGTATTTGGATGTATAATCAAGTTACAAAGTTATTTGACAAATGTCTACTTGCATCGAATCGAGTATCTGTGGGATCGTGAGGCTAATCAGTTTACCTGGTCTCATCAATCAGTTTCTCTCTACATCTCAGTAATTCTTTTCCTGCTGAATTGGCCAAATTGGTATCAACAGTGTTTTGGAGAAAAGTCTGGATCTTTCCTCTTCCTTGAATGTGTAAAGTGAGGCTGCCTTAGTCCATATCTATGTGGAGCAAGTGAAATGAATTCGTGCTCAGGCAACTCAGGTTGAGTTCACAACAAGACTCATTTATGTAGCAAATTATCCCAGGAAGTATTTGAAAATATCCATGCACAATGTTTTGTTTTCATGGCTGGACCTTTCAGCTGACCTAATTTTCCAGTCCTGTACTTATTTTATAATGCTTCTAATTGGCCCAGTTGTATCAAAGATTACACTTGCTGTTTTGGAAAAACACTTTTGAAATCATTGTGACAGCTTCTTGTAAGTTTCAAAATCAAGATAATTGAAAAAAATTGAATCTCAGTCACTTATGGGTTTGAATTTAAAGCACTACATTGGCGCTCTCTCTCTCTCTCTCTCTCTGAAATAAATAAATAAATCTTTAAAGCACTACATTGAATCAACGGGAGGTATTTCAGGTCTCTGGGGATTTTATCACTTCAGCAAAAAGAAAAAGCGGTGAACAGGTTACCAACACTTTTGCAAATTACAAAAAAAAAATTGGCATTGAAGTGGTTTTCAGCCCCTGATCATCCTAATATCATTTAATAATAAATAACCTTAATAGAAAGAGGTCAAAGCACAGATGCGTTTAGTTGTTTAGGTTAAACCAAGAAAGTTGGTTTCAAGACAGTTGTTGGCAGTAATTTAGACAAGTGAACCCCAATCTGAATTGTTAGAAAGCAGAGGAAAAACTTCTCTCCTGGTGTTGCTTCAAACGGTTTATTAGCCACCGTAATGAGCAGAAGTGTTGATTATCATAATTACTCGGAGCTTCAGTTTCTGTCCCTTGAAAGTTTCCCCTGAATTGTCCCTAACTTCACTTACGATGAATATTTTATCTAAACAATCAATTCAGTGTAGTAAGTGAGACGAAGGCATATTATGGTCACATTTGGCAACCATGAACAGCCTGGCTTTACGTTCCTTATTTAAGGAAACCGTCTCAAACAAAATGCATGCATATGTCTGGCACGAAAAAAATATTATTGAAAAGAAAGCCAGGAACAGTTGTCTTTTAACTTATAACATTAGCTAATACTACAACTTTGTTCCTGAGTTGAAGTTGCCAGTATTCAGAACAATTATAACAGGCCATGAATGTCCTAAATTAAATAGATAATTGATGTATTTAGCACTCAATGGATTCCATTATTCAGTGCCTTAAGCTGCCAACTGGGACATGGGACAGTTCATCTGATAATTTTGGTTATCTCCATTCAGCTGTGTGACTGTTAGGGGTTGGAGCAAGTGGAACAATTTGGCCCATTTATCATTTAGGATTTTTTTTTAATTCTATAAGTTTCACTACTAAGGATCTTTTCCCAGGAACTTTGTACAGCTTATAAAAAATTGTCAGAAATATACGAAAAATCAAAATTAAAATTGTACATGATTTTTCTTATTAATGAGCCTTTTGCAATTACCCACACTCATTGTTGTATACTGACGTCATCCAATAGAACATGTTGCATTTCTTTGTTTAAACAATGTAACTAACACAGTCTTTAAGTAGCACACGTGGTACCTCCAGAGAAATCGAGGAGGCTCAAAATAAATCTGCCTACTGATACTTTTGAGTCATGTCAGATGGACTAAAGCGAGGATGACTACATAATTCATTGTCTAAGCTGGTTTGGTTTTAAGGTGAAAATAATGATTAGCCCAGGAAAAATGCAAAAGCTAGGGCTGTCTCAGGTAGATGGGGACAGGCTTGGGAAAACTGAACCTTTCTTCCAAAGAATTCACAATGTGTGTCTTTCCTTCTTTGTCATATGGATGATGCATGCTACCTTTGTGACGTGACAGCTTTCTTCTTGTTACAGCTCTCAGAATCGTTTCTCAAGTATGTGGATGATTCTGTGCTATTTCATTTGGCCCCTGTGATAAAAAGCAAACATTAATAGGTGACCAGTGGGGATTTGGGTAATAGACTGTGACAGCGTGATGCTGGCATCCCAACCAATGATCACACTCAACCTCATTCTCGGCTGCGTCAGACTCTAATCAACTGACCTAATGTTCAGTCTAACAGCACTCCATGACTTTACGTGGTATTTTATGATTCGGCTTCTCTACACAGAGCTTCTTCTAGGAAACTTAAACTTTAAAGGGAGACACAGGGTGAAGTCGATCGCGGACTGAATGAGAGCCAAAGTCTATAAGATTTGTTTTGCTTTTCTGGAAGCTTTGTTACCACAGTAGAGATCTTTGTGCAAAGGCTTCCACTGGGTCCCAAACAGCAAATGTCAATGAGTCATTATGAGTAATACTAGGTGGTGTTTATGCTTTGGCTTCTTTGCTGTATCCTGTAGGCTGGCAGAAATCAGGCCCACTCAGTACTTGTCATAATACACTCCCTTTTCATAATATCTGCACGGAATCTCTGCTGCTTGGTACTACAGTTTGCATTCCAGCATCTTTTCATGCCAAGCCTGGTGATTATTTTAGGTCCCTGAGCTACAGGCATAATTATCTCCCAAAGAAGTCACTGGGGATTCCAGAGAGGGAGGAGGAAAGTGGAGGGCAGAAATGAATTGAAGGATTTAGGTATTCCTTGGGTGATGTAAGCAGGGGGTAGGGAGGCATGGTGGAGAAAGCTCACTTATCAAGTGTTTGTTTAGAGGGGATCAGGGGCCTAAAATTTAAGACCTAATGTTAACACCAACATTAAGGTCAGACATTTAAAAAATGGCCGCCTAGATCTCTAGTCATGGCATAGAGACGCTTTGCCAAATACACAGAGATACGATATCATTTAAATTCAGCTGTTACGTTGTTTCACTTCAATCCAAATCAAATTCATCAATCAGTTAATTCATGATATCTCATGTTTCTGAAGGAAGATTTGATTTCCAGGGATCTTCAGAGGTCATGCTTCCTAAAAACAGTAATCAATGATACTCGCCTTACTACATCCTGGGAGGTGCTGTGTGGCTTATGAAACTACATCATTAACTAAATAAAAAAGATATGGAACTTTTGGCTGGGAAGAGCGAAGCAGAGCTCATTTAGGAACAAGTGAACATCAAAATGCACGAGAGATAAAGGAACAAAAAATACATCCGATGAGCAATAAATAAATAAATGACGAAATGTTAGGTCAGTATGATTTCATGATCAGCACAGAAAAGTAAATAAAAATCCTTTGATTATTTACATTTCTGGCTCCCTTTAGTGGTGTGTCATCTATTACCAGTTCTGTTTATAGAAAACATTGCTTTTGCAAAAACATGTTTGTAATGAAAAATAAAATCCATGAAAAAGGATTTCATTGCAAAATAAACTTGTAGATTCATTACCCTTGGCAGCATTCTCTGTAACAGCTTCATGTTTCTCAGAGACAAAAATATGGTGGGCCTTTTAAAAAATGTTTATTTTTCTTTTAACAAGCCACCTAATGTATTTATCTTCATAGGCATCAGGGGAAAAAATCTGGGACCAATCAGTTTCTATTTTATTACAAGATAATTTATTACTATGCTAAGTGTTACCTATTTTTTCCCCCCAGTAAAACAACTAAAAATAGGATTGTCTCTCAAACACTGACATATGTGATCGGGCTAATACTGTCATGTGTGCACTCCTCTTTCTAAAATAAGTTCCTGCAATCTGAAATGCAGTGTGTGTACAGCAAGCAAAAAGGGCCATGTGACTGTGGGGTGCCAGGGTAGGATTTTTGCATTAGAATATACATTGCATCCATAAAGCCTTCTTTTCAGAAATATAATTAGCTTTTTTATGAACTGGTAAATATAGTATATAGAACACCCAGGGGATTTCCCTATAGCCACATTTATTCCCACATGTCTCTGGGAATCATAAATGGTTGTCTTCCTCTGAAATGCATTAGGACAAATTACATTAGGACACGATTGTGAATCTGATTAAGGTGGGACACAGTTGGGTTTTTTTTCTTCTTTCTGTTTTTTTGTTTTTTTTCTTTTTACCCCTTTGGGATGACCATGTTTTCGTCTAACAACCAGAAGATGAAAGAGCCTTTGGCAAGATGCTTCAAAGGCACGTTTCATAACACACCTAAGAAAATTTTCATGCTTATTCAAAAATTGGTCCATACCTTTAATTTCTGTATGTAGCCAAGACAAAGCTTGAAGCTCAATCTTCTCTAGTATAGAGCAGTTTCAGATATGATTTGAGGTGTCAATGAAAGCTTGTAGAAAGGGAATTTTTATGCATAATTTCTTCTAGGAGTGGAGAACCTGGTTGAAAGGATTTTCTCTGACTAAAAATCTTTAAGAAAGCAAGAAAAATGACTTCATAGATGATGGTGATACCTTATGGCAATTAAACCTCTTCACACTCTTTTGTGAAATAAAAGGTCAACTCATAGGCAATGCATTTAGCCTCTATTATAACAGGCAGGCGGCGGAAATTTGACATTAACTAAAACTTGGAAGACGGAGGGTGTTGAGAGGTTTTGAGATGATGATAAAAGGGTGCTGAGAATGATAACGGAAATAAGAGAATATGAAATCATAGCAGTGATCCGTTTTCCTGGAAATATAAAAAAATGATTAAAACCGAAACAAGCTATTTTGGAGCTATTTTATTGATAACAAATGTTTCCCACGTGTGTGTGCGTGTGTGTGCATGTGCGTGTTCTTCTATTTGAGGTCTTCTCATTTTTGGAATGCCAGATCAGTGATTGTCACACTCTGCTTTATGCTAGAATCACCTGTGTAGATTTTATTTATTTATTTATTTTTTGATGTAAAGTTCGATGATTCATTAGTTGCATATAACACCCAAATTTCCGCCGCCTGCCTGTGTATTTCAAAAAAAAAAAAAAAAAAAAGGAGTCTGTTCCAATATGCAGCTATGTTTGGGAACCAAAGCCCTGACTCTTTGCTAGAATCCAGAAAGTAGGCAGTTAACTTGTGGCATAGATCCTCCACGATCTGTTTCCCTAGCTATGGTAAGTATCTATTCTGATTGGTTGATAAGCATGTCATATTGATTATGCAATATATTTTGAATATCATCCTTCTTATAATTTCTTTAAACATCTGATGTACGTGCAATGATCCCTCGTCCATCTGACCTATAGATTCTCCCCATTTTTGCTTACTTTTGGGCCACTTATTCTTTACAGACATGAGTTTTGTCAGGAATCCCAGCCAATTTGTCTAAAGCCTTGCAACACTGTCTTTCCTCTTAAATCCCAATGTTTTCTGAGAGTTGGAGCCGAGCTTTCACACTATTGCCATTGTTTATGGGCTCACTGTTCAACGGATCTGACTGAAGATAAGGCATTGCTGTCTATCTTATCTGTTTATTGTATTATTTTATTCTATTGAGTGTAATTGACACAAAATGTTTTTTGTTTGGTTGGGTTTTTTTTTTTGACACACAATGTTACATTAGTTTTGGGTGTACAACATAGTGTTGCACTACGCACACCACAAATGTAGCTACCGTGTGTCCTGATACATGGTCATTACAATACCATTGACTATATTCCTTATGTTGTGACTTTTATTCCCATAACTTATTCATTCCATAACTGGACACCTGTCTAACTTGATGCTTGACATTTTCAAGCATCTACACTTTTGCTATTGTGCTCAACCTTTTGATTGGAACTCCTTAGGTATTTACAATGGCCCAGATTACAGGGGTGCTGCATATAGTTGTACTGTTCGAACAAACGATGTTTGTGCTCTGCACAGTTTTAGGAGGAACTATTCATATGGATGGAGGAACTATACAAAATGGATCATTGCTATGGGGGTGGCTGGGTGGCTCAGTTGTTAAGTGTTTGCCTTCGGCCCAGGGCGTGATCCTGGGGTCCTGGGATCGAGCCCCACATCGGGCTCCCTGCTCCGCTGGGAAGCCTGCTTCTTCCTCTCCCACTCCCCCTGCTTGTGTTTCCTCTCTCGCTGGCTGTCTCTCTCTGTCAAATAAATAAATAAAATCTTTAAAAAAAAATGGATCATTGCTATGATTTCATAGTCTCTTATTTCCATTATTATTCTTAGTATCCCCGTACATCTATAGTCACTGCAGGTTTCTCTCTGTTGTTCATCAGTCCTTTCCATGTGTTTTAGGATATATAGTATGTGGACTTGAATGTTCCTTGCTTGGTGGCAGACCTTAAGGGTTAACCAGTTCTCCAGTCCTGTGCTGTTTTAGTTTCTTCTCCTTCCTACTGCTAAAGTTTCAGCTGGTTTAATGACCAAGGCCCCAAGTTCTATATAACACTGGAAAAATAGTGTGCTTGTTTTTAATAAAAACTTGTAACATCTTGTTTGGAATTTTCAAAGAGTATAGTTGGTGGACAAGACAAACATAATGAGTAACATAACAATTAAAGAGCTTTATAAATCAACTGGAAAAATATATACTGTACCCTATAAAAATGAAGGCAATAAGAAGAAAAAATTTTCTTTTAGATATTTTTTTTTCCCTCAATGACCTCTAGCTACTCACCTAGTCACCCAAGTCTAAAGACAGAAAATTTTACATGGAGATTTGCTTTGTAATATCAAGTTTTAGTTCCTTACACCATAGACACTCTACCAATGGTACTTAAAATAGCATGTCAGCGAAGAGTTTGGTACTGATCCTTGATGAACTAAAATTATAAATCATTATACTGCTTCCTTCAATGAGAAAGTGTTGCTAAAAACTATTAGGTGAACAAAATTGTGTGTCTATGAAATAGTTGATTTACATTCTAACATAAGCTCCTCATCTCATTAAAGACCATTTGCAAAAAGTTTTTAGAAAAATACTGGTTCAGGGACCATACCTGGTATTCTTAATGACCTTGACAGGCATCACTGCTTCACTTAAAAAAATGTATATTGCTCTTTTGTTTATTCATCCATTTTATGAATATATGAAGACCATTTATATACTTGGGATCTGTGTTTAAGCAAACACAGATGAGTAAAATATAATCCCTGCCCTGGAAAAGTCTCAATTAAATTCAGCCTGGTCATATCTTGGCAGTGAACCAACCCATTTATAATAAAGAAAACAAATTAGTACATTTAAAGCCAGGGAGGGGTAAGGCACAAATGAGTTGAAAACAGACATTTTATTTTAAGATTAAGAATTCTCTTTGGTTTAATCTTATGAATAACACTTTGAATGAACTCAGCCTGGAACAGATATTAACAAATGGTTAAAATTAATTGCAGTAGGAATATAGCTTCCCATTGTGATGACTATATTTTAATATTCTTTTTCTCTGTTCAGAAAGTTGGCATACAAATCTAAAATTTGTTTATATTAAATAAATATTTTTTTAAAACTATTCAAATTATTAAAATATTTTCCCCTCTTCATCTTAACCTGTTATAACCAAACATATTATATATGTATTTATGCAAATATATGTATATGTATACATATATTTATTATCATCAATTTATTAATATATAATGATATAATGAAAAATTCCAGCTATAGAGACTGGCATATTCAAAATCTGTTTGTCCAAACTGACTATAGAATATGCTGTATATAATTAATACACATTATTTCTTACAGCAGACTAGAATCTCCTTAAGCACAGAATTTGTTTCATTTATGTTGGTGTCCTCCACAGTATGGAGCATGCTCTTTGGGCCATGGTAGATGTTTGAATAACAGATGCTATTCACTACTACTATTACTATTACTACTATTACTATTACTACTATTACTATTACTACTACTACTACTACTAATGACAAAAATAACAATTTATATTACTGTCACTTACAAAATGTGGGGATTTGTGCCAAGTGATTTGCACAGACTAATTCTTTCAATTATAAAAGAGTTTCTGTTTCTAGGTACCGTTAATAACCCAATTTTTCAAGTGAGGAACTTGACCAGGATTTTCAGAGTGGCGCTACATGGTAATATTGATTTAGAAGCGATCACAGAAAAACAATTCTCTTTGAGAGGCCACGTTCAGGTCCAACAATCTTCCGTGTGGCTATCCCCTCTTAGTTTCTAATTATAGGAAGAGAAAGCTGATTGGCTTAGCATGGCTCAGGTGATCACCCTTTAGACCCATGACTGTCAAGGAAAGTAAGACGCTATGGCTTTCCTCTGTTCAGTAATCCCTTTTGTTTCCTTAGGGTAACAACATCTCAACTTTTCAATGTTGAACCAGTATTTGCCACTGTCATGTGCCTCAAGTCATAGGGTGAACGTTTAGCTCATCAGTGTCAATCCCAGGAAATTTGCTGGAAATCTGTGTTCTCCAGTATCAGGGAAGATCCTATGCAAGGAACAGATTCTTACCCGTGTCGCTTGAGCACTTGCATCTGGCCACACCTGGCCTGATACAATGGAATTTTAGCCAGCTTGACCTTGGTTTCTGTCGCTAGCAGTGAGGACACGATGAGTGTGGTAGTCATACAGATGTACTGCCCATCATTAGGGAATATAGTCATCAGGCAGCCTGCGGTTGACCCCTCCTTCAACTTCAAAGAGCTGTCTTTCCCTAAGGTCATGCTATATGCCAGGCAGCCCAAATCCTATGTCTAAGCAGGGTCGAAGTAGAAAGGCCGAGAGCCATTTTCGTCCAATATAAGGCAGACAGTACTCACCTCAGAGCTTTCTGTCTAGTTAGAAGACATGTCACGGGTCTTTCACTGTTTAGCGTTCGCCATATGCAATGCTGCTTCCTTCCCCTTAAATGTATAGATGTTAACCCGTAATAAATACCTCTGTCTTAAACTCTCGGGGTTGCTCCCAGAGAACCCACCTCGCAGTAATAAGTAGTCCAGAAGTATATATACAAACAGAAAAATTAGGATAAACTTTTAGGTTAAAAATCAGCATAGAGATTTGTGATTATGAATAAAATAAATAAGAATAAGAAGGCAATATGGACGAATTAAAATAGCTGTGTCGAGCTGACGGATGATTTTCTAAAGTTTTCTTATTCTCTATTCATTAAATAACACTTTTTTTTTATGGCACCTGAAGGATTTCCATAATAGTCTAAGCATTGGAGAATTGCCAAGGAATGGATAAGCTTATACTTCCTCTATTTCCAAAATTAATAGAATCTTATCTGAAATTTGGAGATCAGAAATGCAATAGAACTGTTTATTAATAAATTGGTCATTTATTTTCTAAACTTTGGTGTTTGGATGTTCAAATAAGTGTAAGGTAAGTTTAGTGATCCAGAGGAATGGATAGACTTTAAACAAGGTTGATCAATAATGGGGCATGTGCAATAAGAACTCTAGTCAGTGAAAGATGAAACAAAGTATTAAAGGAAAATTGATAAACAAAATCTTTAAGGGGGGGTGGGCACATGGGTGGCTTAGTCAGTTAAGTCTCGAACTCTTGATTTTGGATCAGGTCATGATCTCACGGGTCATGGGATTGAGCCCCTCACTGGGCTTCAGGCTCAGTGCAGTCTGCTTGTCTCTCTCCCTCTGTTCTTCCCTGCTACTTGCTCTCTCTTTCTCTCTAAAATAAATAAATAAAGTCTAAAAAAAAAAAGAGAGAGAGAGAGAAAAGAAAATTGGGCAAGATGCTGGCTCAAGGAATCCTAGAACATGTTAATGGATTTTATTAAGGTTTTAAAAATAGGATTTATAATAAACTGGGCTAGGTTTTATGGTTACATTCCCTTTAATGCATACAGACATTCTTCCATGTTCTTTCCCAAAGTTTAATCTCACATTTGCAGGATCATGATAAAGTAAAGATAAAGCAAGAGCAGATATTTCTAAGAGGGTATTTATAGCTACTTTATTTTTTATGTGTGCTTCTGATAGTTCTGCCCTCAGCTGTGGACCCAGGAGAACACGCCTTAACAGCATTCTCTCATCAGATACCACAGTGGCTGAGGTTACTTCTCTGTCTAAACACAGCCAAGACTTTCCTGTCTTATTTCACAGAATATTTTTAGAGGGGAGACAACCCACTTTCTTCCCCTTTCTTTTTGAGTGGTGACCTGTGTACAAATGCCTCACAGCTTTCTGAAATACATACTCGCTGTCAGGGGTTCCTCTTTCTTCTTTATCAGAGTAGAAACGTTGAGCACAGATATACATAGTTGCCAAATTTAGCACTTTATGAGGAGGAGATAAACAGAAAGCCAAGCGGAGAGTGGATATTATGCAGATCAGAGAAGATATGTGTTAAAATATTGATTTGCTCCTCATTTTATGAGCTCAACCCATCATTATCAATATAGTCACCAGGTCCTACAATATTTAAAGAGGTGTTCCACTAATTGCAAGACTGGCTCCACTAATTGCAGGGCTGAATTAAATTGTATCTTTAATCATTTAGCCACGTACTCATCTTTGATGGTTGACAAGATGAAAGTTAATGATCCCGGGACACTTTAAACATGTGAATAAGCCACTTGTTACTTTCCTGGGTCAATAAAATATCTACCCATGCGCTACGGGAAAACAATTGTTAAAGTGTTACCAGTTATATATTTTTGCTTCATTATTTACAAAAAACAACTTTTTAGAGGAAAGATGTCCATTACTTAAAAAATTATGTAGCGCCATGGAATTCCTAAGACAAATGACAGTTTCTATCTCTACAGTACGTTTCAGCATGCCCTAGTCTCTCACCTCATTTGTCAGTTTCGTTCCACTCTTAATCCTGTTTTAGAAAAATAAGCTGATCCTTTTTGGGGTTTTTTCATGTTTCAATTTTATACAAGTTATTGATGTTCGCATTAATTTATGACCAATGATATTCGTAAGAGGAGGGTTTTATGTATGCATTGATGGATCTCATTGAAGTTGTAATTGTGAATGGCCACTGAGAATGCTAGTCAAAAAAGGCGAAATCCTCACTAAAGTTCTCTGGAGACCAACAGCTTAATAGATGGCCCCTCTTCTTTTTCTCCTGAATGGTATAATGAAGGCTTCAGGGAAAATACTCATGCCTAGTATTTTTGGATCTCTTTTTTCCTTGGAAAACAATGCCTCTTGAATAATTAAAAGACAAGGGCAAAGAACAAGGGGAAAAGGATAACTTGAGATAAGAAGGAGATAGATAGAGAAAAGCTAATATTCCTTTGGTACTTTCTTTTTCAAAGTTTTAGCAAACACCGATAGATTTTCTTGCAAAGATAGGAGCAAGATTAAATCACTGCATGCTTTTATTGGGGAGAACTGAAACTGAGGCTTGCATCTGAGAGCTCCCAACAGTGAAATAAAAGCAAAGAGGCTTTACCAAGCCATAGAACTAAAGTTCAGTAGAATGTAGGGTCTGCGTATGATGGGAAATCAATGATAGGGAGGGTGCTCTGTTTCTCCCATAAAGTAAATTTTGTTTGCCTTCCATGTGATGTATTTATTTATTTAATTAACTTCTATGTTTAATTGTATATCCTCAAGACATACACAACTTAATTTATGTATTTTTAACAGACATAGCTGATTTCCAGAGCTTGTAAGAGACAGAGTATTGGCACAGGCTTGTCTCTCTCCCCCTCTTTTTTTTTTTTTTTTCTTTCTTTCTTTCTTTCTTTCTTTCTTTCTTTCTTTCTTTCTTTCTTTCTTTCTCTTTCTTTCTTTCTTTCCTTCTTTCTTTCTCTTTCTTTCTTTTTCTTCTTCTTCTTCTTCTTCTTCTTCTTCTTCTTCTTCTTCTTTCTTTCTCTCTCTCTCTCTCTCTCTTTTTTTTTTCTGATTTAGTTTCTTCTGGCTGCTCTCTTATTTCTAACCAGTCGTATAGGGGCTTTCACCATCACCTTCACAATATGTGTTCCACAGATTTCTGAGCTCAGCCTTCTCACCATTTAGCTACACATTATTCCTTGGATATCTTATTTTTTCTATAGCTTAAAATAGTGCATCTTATTCTTTTTTTTTTTTTTTAAGATTTATTTATTTATTCCAGAGAGAGAGAGAGAAAGAGAATGTGTGTGTGGGGGGGGGGGGGGGGTAGGGGCAGAGGGAGAGGGAGAGAGAATCCTAAACAGACTCTCTGTGGAGTCCCATGTGGGGCTCAATCTCACGACCCTGAGATCGTGACCTGAGCCAAAATCAAGAGTCTGAGGCTTAACTGACTGAGCCACACCAGCGCCCCGTAGTGCCTCTCATTCTAAGCCTTTAAGTCTTTCTTCTGAGACCCAAACCCATAAGTTCAACTCACTGAATGTCTCCGTGTGAAGGTCTTAGCTCAAATTCAACATGGAGCAGTTAAACTGATCACCTCCACCCTATACTTTGCCATCGAATCCTTTTCACTTATCTTATTGGATGACATACACATCCATTAAGATGTCCAAGGAAGACTACTGGTAGGCATAAATCTTGGTTTATGCTCTGTGAAGATCTAAATTCAGCCATGATAAATTTATGGGGATTCAATCTTCCTAATATCTCTCAGATCTGTCCTCCTTTGCCATCCTTGTGGCACTGGATTATTTTGTTCTCCTTTCCTATCCCCATGGCCACTGGATTGCACAACAATCTCCTAATTGTTCTTCCTCAGTTCAGTTCCATTCTGCCTCCAGTTCTTCACACTGACAGGATCTTTGGTCTGAGGTGATTTTCATTTTCATTTTGGTACTTAAGACTTTGAAATAACTGCCCTTTTCATGTCTTTTCCTCACATTAAAAAAAAAATCTCTAAATCCTTAACTTGGCACGTGAGGTCTTTTATTCAGCATCCATTCCTGTCACCCTCTCCCAATCTTGTTCTTCCCACAGGGATACAGATGCACTTCTAGCTCCCAGGACGTGCTAGATAGTACCGCAGTCCTGATATTTCATTCTCTCACTTCCTTTTTGTGGCGTCCCGTCCCTTAACCACCATCCCCAAATATTTCACTTCCTATTCATCTTTGAGAATCAGTTCATATCTGACCTGTTCCAGGGATCTTTCACTAATTTCCAAGCAGGGTTGGCAGGTCTGGCTGTGGGGCCCCATACGTACTCTGCCCACCTCTCTTCCTTCTCTCTGCTGCCTGCACCTCTTTTCCGGGATGGTTTAGTTGTGAGCTCTGTGGGCTAGGGATTGTGTCATTTGCATCCTCTGAATGAACACATAGCACCTAATGTAATGATTAGTGCATACTGACCATGTAATAAATATTCTGGCAAAGTTATGCTCTGTTCTATAGAAGAGGGCTCTATAGTTAAGGAGGTGACAATGTGTAGAAGTACGAATAACCAAAATGGGCCGTGTAAGAAGTGCAATCACAGTTTACGCCCAAGGCAGTTACCACCCTAACATAAAAGCACAACCCAACGACATCTATCTAGGAGAAAAAGGAGTTTTATTTTTTAAAAATCAAAAGTGCTTTAGGAAAGTAGATCTTCTTCCTATTCATGAAATGAAGGAATAAGTCTGGCATGACATGAGGACACGGGGAAAATGGTGTGGAAGAGGAGCTACTGAATAAATTCAAGGAGGTGGCGATTCATAAAACACAGGTGAACCCAGGAGAAAGGCCCTAGGTGATTATATTTTTACCCATTTAGTTTAATCTAATTGCCTTAAAGCTATGTTAAACATACAACCAAATTTTTCAGGTACAGTTCCAATTTCAAATACGTTTTTTTATTTTTTTATTTTTATTTTTTAATTTTTTTTATTGTATTATGTTAGTCACCATACAGTACATCCCTGGTTTCTGATGTAAAGTTCGTTGATTCAATAGTTGCGTATAACACCCAGTGCACCATGCAATACGTGCCCTCCTTACTACCCACCACCAGTCTATCCCATTCCCTCACCCCCTCCCCTCTGAAGCCCTCAGTTTGTTTCTCAGAGTCCATAGTCTCTCATGCAAATACATTTTTTAAAATAAATATTTGTAGGTTCAGAAGATGTGATGATTTATTTTAGACTCTTCAGGCATATATTCTATATCATTATATTTCAGTAGTCTGTGGCAAAGAATATCACAATGAACATTTTACTAATGACTTAATTGTAGCCATGACTTCAGGAAAGAAGAGATATAAATAGAAGCATTTATAAGTACAACAAGAATCTTCTTGAATAACCTAGACAGAGATAAATGATTGTACTTTAAAGGTGTTCTCTAATCTATTCATCATTATTGAAAACTCAGATCTGTGGCATTGGGAAAGCATATTTTGTCCTTTCAAGTGCCTATAACTTTTATAGAAAATGATTTCAAATTTTCCCATTCTAAAATCATCTTACTAGATTTAACAAACATATTGGAGCTAAATATTAATTGGTCTTGAACTTGTAGGGATTTATAAATATAACTATCAAGCTGATATATTGCTTCATTTCAGAGTAAAGACTCTATATGTTTTATTTACAGGAGACATTTTATTAGACTCATTGAAATTCTCTTTTTCAACATTCAAATTGTAGTGGTTCACGTCAATCTACTTCTTGCCCTATTTCTCAAAAAGAATCAAGAAGGAAGAAATCAGCAAGAAGGAAGAAAGCCATTTCAAATGCTATGCTTTCTTAAGGATCCCAGTGGATGAGGTCGGCAAATCAAATTTTGCTATTCTATCTATAAAAAGGGGAACAATCGTTAGTATTCGTGAACTGCTTCACTAGTTTGTATGTTGCTGTGACGCCAAGTATGTAATGACTCTGAGTCTCAAGTCATTGGCCATCATGTGGGAAAATACAGAAACGAATAGAAAGTGATTTCTCAGCCCATTCTGTCATGGCAGTTCCTTTTGGTATGATTTAGGAAACTACAAGCAGTAGAAAAGCCTCCCTTTTAAATGTCAAATACAAGATTCATTTCTGTACAGCTTTAATCCAAATGTCAGAGTTCTGAGCTGAACCATCAATCTCACCAGAACTTTCTGAGCTTTACGCATCAAAACTGCTGTCCTTTAAAAGAGAAATCCTCGTTTCTGGGAATACGCAACATCCAATTTGCATGATGCTGAGGAATGCTCCCTCAAGGAGCAAGATATGTTCAACGTCTTGGGTACATATGACCACTCAAGAGTGGGGTTAGAGGGCACTCTAATCGTGCTAGAAGAGGGACTAAAGTAAATGTCTTCATTTTTTCTTCATATTTCCTTCTAGAACTGAAAGATTTTTTTTTCCCCCAGGGGCTTTTCTCCTGTCTTTCTTATTTATTTTCCTATCCCCTGTTTTCTCAGTACAGAACTATGTCCTTCGTTCTTCAACTTACACCATTTAGAGTTGTCAAGGTTAAGTGATCCAGGTTTGCTTTTCACAATTTAAATGTCCCTGTAGGGTTCACTGTAGACTACAAAGGGTGTGTCAGACTCTCGTCCCTACATGGAGATGCACAGTGAAGTAAAGCTCTCCACTTCTAACCCCCAAGAACCAGAAAATAAACATGTAAGAGATTTGACTTAAAAAAACAAAACAGAACAAAAAACAGACAACAAAGTAAACAAAGGAAGATATGAGTTATGTGCCCAAATATCGAAATAACTTTTATTTGTTCTATGTTTTCCAATTCAAATTAACACTGGAAGCATTTTACAGTGTTCTGAAAACAAACTATCCCTTCGGATACAAGGAGACCTGGGTGGTAATTCTCAGCCTGCACACTGAAGCATTCAGTCCCCGAGCAGAACATGCAGAGCAGGTCTCCCCTTCCCAGCTGAAAAGATGTATTAGGTGGATGCCAAGAAGCAAGGATCCTGACTAAAGGTCTAGAACTCAATGGATAAGTGCCATTGGAACATGGTCCCCTGGGAATAGGGTTGCTCTTCCTCTGTGAAGGAGTCTTCCAAAGATCATTTCTTTTTAATGTCTATACTAAGAAATTTTTCCTTGGCATATATAGCTATAGTGGAAAAAGTTCTGCGATCATGAGTGCATGGAAAAGCCAATTAAATAGGAATTCTTAAGTTTGAAAATCATAAGCATTAATCTTCAGGTATACTATACAAAGAAACTACGTATAGGATAATGATGGCATCTTCATTTTCATGAAACTCTGGGAAGACATTAAAGAAACTGTTTCAAATGAATATCATAAATAAATTGAGATCTGCTTTCTCTGGATATTTTGTGTATTCACCGAAAGGGCAAATTTGTTTTCAGTGGGTCAGTTGGGTGTATATAATAGACATCTGACATGGAAACAAGAATCTCCTCCTCAGTTCCTTTCTTTATTTCCTTGTTAATATACAAGGTAGATTCCAGCTCCATGCGTGCCAACGAATTGGTGTAGTACTACAGGTGGGAAACTCCAAACTATTTTGCAATGAAGCTGGTAGGAAAATTCTTGGCATCAAAGTGGCTTTGGATGGGGGCTGGGGGCAGGGGAGAGGATTGGCATGCTTTACTAAGGAGAGTGTCCTAAGAAGAGTATACTAAGGAGAATTACTGCATTACCCAGATTCCTATAGGAATTCATGGGCATCCAATCTGAAGACTTTGAGAATGGAGATTGTTTGGCACAAGATGGGTGGCTCCACTCATTAGATTCTAAGCTTTTGAGACCAAAGTCATTATTTGTCTCATCCATCATAGCATCCCAATCATGGGAGATATTGCCCCACGTAGATCAGACACTTGACACATATTTCTAAAATTAAGTAATAATGTCATAAATGGTGACTTCTTCAAGGCTGCCAAGAGAAAATATTTTGTCTATTTATGCAACTTGGAGAAAGAAACACATACTCATGGTTTTCTCTTAATTTGTGATACAGGTTATGCTCATCAGGGGAAATAGCTATCCGAGTAAGTGGTACCTGGTAAGAATGAAGAAGTGTTCTCAAAGCAATTCTAAAGAGAATGCTACTATTTCTTTCTACTCACAGAATACTTCTGACACCAAATGTATGTGTTTTTTCCCATGCCAATCAATTCTTCAACTCTCCAGATGCCAACTGGGTATCCCACAATTAAGTTCAATTATGATACAAACTACCCAGAAGTAATGCAGACCCTACAGAATAAGGACTCAGACCACAAGCTTGTCCCCACTTCTAACACCAAAGGCAAGTTCCAAGCCTCTCATATTTCTGACCAAGCAGTTATAAATCAGAGGTTCCCAATAATGTCTCCTTGGATTTGACAGTTTGCTAGAATGGCTCAGAGGGCTCAGGAAAAGTTTACGTATAAAAGTTTTAGGAGCTCTATGACAGGATCCAGGGATTTTATATATATATATGTATATGTATATATATATATACTCATTATATCACAATATCACAGATGCAAATTTGGATACATTACTTCTGGTGTGAGAAATGGGCACTGGTAAATACCTTTGAATTGCAAAAGTAAGAAACCCACTAGAGTTTCCACAATTAAAAGCAAGTAGTACTGAATAGTAACAAAAACTTGGTAATGGAGGGCACAAAACTTTCTGAAGCCATATCAAGATTCCTGGTGTGGGTAAAGTTCTGATTTTCCAATACAGTGAGGGGTACAAGCATATCATCAGTGGAAAGACATCCTTGTCAATCCAGGGCACCAAGAAAGACATGCATAATAATTGATGTGTGTTTTGTTTTGAGTCAAGACCTAGCTCAACCAAGCATCCTTATAGGCCAGTTTTAGGATGGAAACATTTATTATTATATTTATTTTATTTTACTATTATTTTTTTAGATTTTATTTGTTTATTTGGCAGAGAAAGAGACAGCTAGAGAGGGAACACAAGCAGGGTGAGTGGAAGATAGACAGAAGCAGACCCCATACGGAGCAGGGAGTCCAATGCGGGACTCGATCCCAGGACCCTGGGATCATGACCTGAGCTAAAGGCAAATGCTTAACGACTGAGCCACCCATGTGCCCCCAGTATATTTATTTTATTTTAAAAATTGTTTTAACATTGTTGTTCACGTGCATGTCTTCCATACATGTCCTCTACTAGGAGTTCTCTCTTCTGCTTTGTTTCTTGATGTCGTGGCACATTTTTGAATGTTAGGTGAATATATGGTGATACATTTGAGGGAATTAATTAAAACATCACTATGAGTGAATAATAAATTCAACCACTACTCAACTATAAAAATGTCTTATGGAAACCTTAAAAGCATCCATGTTTAAAAAAAAATCTTACTTGTTTACTGTTTCAGTGGAACCACTGGCTGGGCTCTCTTCACTTTTTAAGATATTCAAGTGGTAAACTTTTCCCATGAAAATGCATAATCTCTTTTGTTTTTCTATTACTACTTTTGATGTTGAGCTGTCACCTTTACATTTTGTCTCTGCAGGATCTATCATAGTCACAGTGATAACAGAATGCACATTCATTGCAGTAGAAACACATTTTACAACTTTCTCAAAACTTAGAGGGATACGTCTGGGTTTGGCAATTCTGGTTCTATAGATGTCAACAAGCCCAAAGGAAAACTACGGATCATCACTTTTAGGCACTGAAATCTCTCCGAGTTCCTGAATGTATAATTATATGCTGGATGTATGACAAAATTTAAGAAGTGAAGGAATCTAAGACATCATCAAGTCTAGGACTTCTCAGACTTGGTAAAGCATAAAAAGTAACTGGGAAGCTCTTTTAAAACAGGTCCCTGTTTTATGGTAATGGTAAGAGGTATTTATATGTTAATGGCTATATCTGTGTGTCTTTATCATCTGCATATAGTGGTATCTATTATAATTTATCCATCTATCAATCATCTCCCTATATGTCTCTATTTATTATCTATCATCTATCTATCTATCTATCTATCTATCTATCTATCTATCTATCTATCATCATCTATCATCTATTTATCTATCATCATCATCTATTTATTATCTATCTATCATCTATTTATCTATCATCTATCTATCTATCTATCTATCATCATCTATCATCTATCTGTCTATCTATTAATACAGCTGACAAGACTGTACTATGAACAAAAGTTGCCAATGAAACCATTCTATTTTGGCTATGCCACTGAGAGTGTATTGACACTCTTAGATTTCAAACACTTGTAGGGAGATGTGTTTATATAATTTTCTTTGTAAAATCCGAGCCACCCCACCCCCCAAAAAAGAGGCAGTAGGAACTGACAAATGTCTGTATTATATCTTAGATCATAACCATTAGTTTATGGGTCTTACTCTCCTTAGTGCATTGACTAGCCCCTTAGGGTGCAGAATGCACAGTCTATTTTACTTCCCTGTGTAACTGGTCAGCACTGAGCACAGTTCGGGCCAACAGTAGGTGTTGAGTGAATGTTTGTTGAATGCAACTGAGGATCTTTGCTGTCTTCAGTTAGAAGTAAAGCATGGGTAATAAGAAAAGAGTATGGCAATGTAACCCCCTTCCCAATTTCCATTATTTAGGGACTAATTATCATGTTTCTCGATGCCTTGTATTTCCTTTGCCCAACTCATTTCACTGCTCGTTAGCACCTCCACCACACCAGAGGGTAGACAGAAGTTAATACAGTGATTATAAGGGATAATATGCAAATGAGCCATGCTGGTTTGGTAGGCAGGTAGTTCGCAATTCTTGATTAACAGGAGGCTTTGGGATTACCTTGGAATTTTCACTGTTATGCATCCCCCTGTTGATGAACTTATACAATCCAGAGGATAGACTTGGTCCACAAGTCTTTGGCATAAAAAGCAGCATCCACTGGCTGTCCGGCCACCTGAGCTGTGATAGGTGTCGACACATCAGAGAAAATAGATTCAAAAGGGCTTGGCAGACTGAAAGGCCTTGAAGCAAGATTTGTAATCTGACTGGCAAGCAGTTTAATAAAGCAGAAGTGGAGTTAGGTGTGTGTTCTATATGATACTACAGTTGAACCCCCATGTCAGCACTTCGCACAGCCGCAGTCTGTTAATTGTGCGAGCACCAGGACATCCTAAAGGGTCATTACGGTAATTTAAATGGGGAGAAAAGCTTAGGTAAGGACCCTTACATCAGCAAAAGAGGAAGGATTAGAATTTGGAATGTGAGGTTCACCTCAGAGTGATTTGTTTTATATCCCATTTGATGATAGAAATCAGGAGGGAACAGGTTGATAAAAGGAAAAGAAGTCAATGAGAGGCCAAGTCCTTTACAAGTCTAATTTAAAAACAGTTGTTAGATAAAACCACTAAAGCAAAAAGAAATGTAGGAATTGAAGGGATCTAAGAAATCACCAGGTCTACCTGCTCAGGCATTGCTAAGCAGAAGAAGCAAATGGGATGCTCTTTTAAATACAGATCTCTGGGCCCAATTCCCAGAGTTTCTATTTGGTGTTCCTGGGTGATGGTAAGAGATATCTATATGTCTAACGTCCATCTGGCACATCTATATGTATCACCTGCATATTATCTGCAGATAGAAAGAGAGAGATGGGGATAGATGGATAGATAAATAAATATAAATAAAGATAAACCATCAATCATCTATTTATGTCCATCTATCAATTATCTATCATCACGTATCATCCAACATCCAGCTATCTATCTATCATCTATCTATCTATCTATCTATCTATCTATCTATCATCATCTATCGATCATCAATCTACCTGTGTTCTTAAAGCTATCATGGACAATCTGATGTACTGCTAATTTTGGGAATCACTGATTAATCTGATTTTTCATTTTAATGATATAATAATTAAGATCCACAAAGATTATGTTACAGTCAAGTTATTTTCTGAGCTGTGACAAGGAGACCTAAGTCTCTTGATTCTCAGGTTAGCATCCCTCTTCTTATTCCATAAATCACAACGAGATAAAGGTGCAAAGGAAAAATGAAGATGATACTCAACAAAGTGGAATGAAGTGGAATTTGGAAAACAGAAACAATCAAAAAGTCAGTTTTTCTTTTTTGGGTAAAAGAATCATCTGAAAATTATATGAAGACAACATTTTAAAAATGTTTTCACTCCTAAGACATCCAGTTCACAGAACGCAGAAGAATAGCAGGTGGGGAAGGCTGACTTTTCACTCAGAGACCACAAAATGGCAAGTACTTTTGTTAATTCATCCGAGTTCAGAACCTAAATACCAGCTTTAAAGAACCAGAGATAAGGTGTTATTTTGTCTGTTTTTTTTTTAAGGATTTTATTTATTTATTTGACAGAGAGAGAAACAGCCAGAGAGAGAGGGTACACAGTCAGGGGGAGTGGGAGAGGAAGAAGCAGGCTCCCAGTGGAGGAGCCTGATGTGGGGCTCGATCCCAGAACGCCAGGATCACGCCCTGAGCCGAAGGCAGACGCTTAACGACTGAGCCACCCAGGCGCCCCTGTTTGTTTTGTGTTGTTGTTTAAACATCTCAGGCACAAGTGACCAGATTTACACTAACTTGATGTCATAGAAGCCATAAATGTAACCTAGGATCCCAATTTATTAGTTTAAAATGAGAAAGAGGTCAGAGTAACAGACCACTAGATAGTGTTTTCTTTTTTCCTTTTTTTTAGATAGTTTTTCTTAAGCAGTGCAGTCTCACTTGTAATCAATCACACTGGGTTGTGATAAGTAGTAAGCTACCTGGTGGGTATAAAATAAAAAGAGAAAAATACCACCCTATCAAAGTATCACCTGGCTAAGGTTGCTAGTCATTTCCTTCATCATGACCTGGTGTTTCTTTCTTTTTTTTTTTAAAGATTTTATTTATTTATTAGACAGAGATAGAGACAGCCAGCGAGAGAGGGAACACAAGCAGGGGGAGTGGGAGAGGAAGAAGCAGGCTCATAGCAGAGGAGCCTGATGTGGGGCTCGATCCCATAACGCCAGGATCATGCCCTGAGCCGAAGGCAGACACTTAACCGCTGTGCCACCCAGGCAACCCATGACCTGGTGTTTCTAAGTAGATGGTACAGTTTCTGAGGTTTGCAGGATACTTCTGGGCAGGAATAGTGAGGGGGGGGGAAGCTCTCTCTTAGTTTCCTCCCTTTTAAATTTTAAGTTTTAGCTCCTTTTACTTGACATAATGTTTTCAAGGCCAATCCAATGTTGTAACATGTCGTAGTACTTCTCTTTCAAATAGTATTCCATTGTATGGATACAAACCATTTGTTTACTCACTCGGCAGCTGATGGATATTTGAATTGTTTCTATGTTTTAGATATTATAAATAATGCTGCTGAAAACATTCATACAGGTCTTTGTGTAGATACATTTTTAATCCTTCTCAATTAAATAGCTCAGTGTAGGATTGCACAGTCGTATGTTAACCCTATATTTAACGTTTTGAGAAACTGTGGAACTGTTTTGTAAAGTGGCTGCACCATCTTACATTCTCACTGGCTACTTGTTACTGTCTTTGTGATCACGCCCATCCCAATAAGTGTGAAGTGGTATCTTATTGTGGTTTTGATTTGCATTTTTCCAGTGACTAATGATATTTAGCATTTTCACATGCTTCTTGGCTATTTCCATGTGCATACTGGCCATTTCCATATCTTCTTTAAATATGTCTCTTCAAATCATTTTTCCATTTCTAAAATTGGATTTTTTATCTTCTTGTTAGTTGTAGGAGTTCTTTGTATATTCTGGATACAGGCCCTTTAATATGTAAATGTTTTACAAATATGTTCTCCCACTCTGTAGCCTGTGTCTTATTTATTTTTTAAATGTTAACATTTGTTGCACAAATAATTTGAATTTAAATAAAATTCAATTAATCAATTTTTTACATGTTTTGGTGACATATCTAATAACATTTTGCCTAACACAAGACCATGAAAATTTTCTGTTCTCTTTTTAGAAGTCTTATGGGTTTCATTATGATGCATTTTGACTTAACTTTTTATATGGTGTGAGGTAAGGATTAAAGTTTATTGCTTTGCAAATGAATACCTAGTTGTCCCAGAACTATTTGTTGAAAACACAAACCTCCCATTGAATGGTCTTGGCATTTTGTTGAAATCAATTGACCATAAATGTAAGAGTTTATTTCTGGATTCTGAATTCTATTGATATAGATTTCTATCCTTTTACCAATACCACATATTACTGTAGCACTGTAGTGAGTTTTGAAATTGTAAAGTGTTACGTTTTCCAACATTGTCATTCTTTTCCAAAATTGTTTCGGCTACTTTGGGTCCTTTGCATTTCTATATGAATTTCAGAATGAACATTTCAATTTATGCAAAATAGTCAGCTATTGGATGACAGTCTGCACTGAATCTACAGAGCAATTTTGAGACTATTGCCATGTCAACAATATTATGACTTCCAATCCATGAAAACAGGATGTCTCTCCATATTTATTTAGGTTTTTCTTTAATTTCTCTCAACAATGTTTTGTGGTTTTTAAGCCACAAGTCTTGTACTTCTTCTGTTAAGTTGAATTCTGATGGCTTGCGGGTTTTTTTGGTGTTATTATGAAGGGAATTGTTTTTCAATTTTATTTTTGGATTGTCTACTGCTAGTATGTAAAAATGAATTTGAAATTTGGATATGGAGCTTGTTTCCTATAGCCTTGATGTAATCATTTCTTAGTTCTAGCATTTTAAAAAATAGATTCCTTAAGATTTTTTATATAGGAGGTCATGTGTTGTGTAAATAGAGTTTCACATATTCTTTTCCAATATAAATGCCTTTTATTTCTTTATTTTCACTAATTTCCCTGATTAAAACTTCCAGTACAATGTTGAAAGAAGTGGTGAGAGAAAACATCCCTGTCCTGATCCTAATCTTAGAAGGAAAGCCTTCATTTGTTCAACATCAAATATATTAGCTGAAGATTTTTTAGACACTCGCCTAAATGCCTTCCACATATTATTTCTTTTAGCCTTCACATCAGCGATATGAGTAAATTACTACTAGCATTTCTATTTTGTAGGTCAGAAAACTATCACATAAGTTAGTAAGTGGTTGAGTCAGAATTTAAATACAACAATCTGGCACCAGAATCCACTTCAATTGTACTTCTATTATTGTCTCAATAATTATTAGTTAAACTACATTCACTGGAACTATAGTTAGCTTAATATTTAAAAAAAACTTAGTTTATAAAGTCTACTGAATTGTGCGTGAGTTTTATAATTTAATGATTTGTTGATTGTAAACTGTATGCAGCTGACTGATTTTCCTATGTTTCAAAAATTTTTAGGTTTTGAGATAATGAATAAAATAATAATAATATTGTCCAAAGATCAAAATCACTTCTATGAGGCTACTTGTTCTCTGCATGATATTATATATATATATATAAAATATATAATACATATTATATATTATAATATAATAAATAATATATAAATAATATATATAATTAATATTTTAAGGCTTCTATAGTTCTGAGGGATTGATTTGATTTCCAATGCATTGTCCAGCTTTAACACCTTATGATTTCATACAATTTGTTGTGAAAAATAATTACCATTAACAAAAAAGTCATGATTTTGAAAATTTCAGTTCTTCAGATATTTTAGCTCTCACTGCCCCTTTTGGTCTGTCCAGAATATTATATAATCAAAAAAGACGTTGCTATTTCAAGGGTCCATTGGGTGTCCTCAGGATAACCAGGCCAATTCTCCCCCTTGATGTTGGGCATGAGGCCAGCTATCTCCGTTTTCTATTAGGCCATGATCCTTCTTTTTTATTTCTTTGATTTGAGCTCAAAACAGGTATAAATGAATGCAAAGGGAAGGGAAATGTACACGTTTCTTACCTGCTGTGGCTAGATTCTAAAGAAAAGCAATCATCTACAGCATTTGGGTCCTACTGATTTGATTACTGTACTTTAACTACATATTTAAAATATGTAAAATTTTAAAATTAGAATCTTCAGTATTCACTGTAAGTGAAAATCAAGACTTTGAGTTATTAGCAAAAAAAGCAATTTTTAACTACTAACCCAGGGTTTAGGAATGCTCCACTTTATTATAATCGGCCATCATGATCTCTAGTTCCACTATGTTGAATGCTAAACATGTGTGTTCTTTTAGGATCTGATCAGCATGAGGATGGATGAAACTATACTTCAAGGAAAACTTAAAAAATCAGTCAGGTCAGCGAAAAAAAAGAAAAAAAGGAGGCAAACAGAAAAGATAAACAAAAATGTTTTGGAAACAAAAACATTCAATATTTTAAAATCCTCATGGTTCCAGTTGTAGATTCAGCAGTTACCTTAAGTGACTTGTGTATCCCATGTTAACCTTAGGTATAAGTAAAAGAATAAATTGCAATTATTTCATAATAAGCTATTAGTGCTTAAAATATTTCTAAGCAAATGAAGGAATGTGGAGGCTACAATTTGCTCTCTCCTTTAACAGAAAACAACCAAAGTACAGAAAATATGATTGCTCTTCCCAAAACTTCACTTGTCTCTTTTGAACTAAGATGGAGAAAAACAAATATGCAAGTGAAGCCAAATTAATACCTCAACTGGGGGCACATGAAATAATTTCACAGTTAAAATTAGATTTTCTTGAAATACATTTCAAAGAAACATTTCATACTGGAAAAACTCTAAAAGTAGATTTTCTTGAAATACATTTCAGTAATAAAAATCAGCTTAGAAAATAAGGATTCTTACTATGGTCTTTGGGAAATGCCTAGATCTCCTAGTAAAGTAAAAAAAAAAAAAAAAAAAAAGTCACCTTGAAAAGGAAATCACAACAATAAGGTAAATATAGTAGGTGACAAGAACAAAAGCAGTTAATTCCTCTGTTTTCCACTTCTCACAGGCAAGCTAATCAGTTGTAATTAAGAGGCAAAGTAGCAGTCTAATAAACCACACTTGTCACCAGTTGTCATCTTAGTGATCAATTCACACCTCTATCACAATGACAGCAACCCTTCAAGTACTCTAATAACCCCACTCCTTGGCGCAGTGGAGGATTAGGGAAGGGATAATAGATTGTTAAGGCTCTAATGAAGTGGAGGGTAAGGAGATGAGACCTCTCAGTTGGGGAGGTGGGGGGCGGGAGGGGGTGGATAGAAGCTTGCAAGAGTAAACTTTAATTAAGGTCTTGGTTCACTTTGGTTTCCTATATTTGAGTAAATAAAGTTAACCTAAGATATTTAAGACTTCTCTTTCTACAAAGTTAACTCCCTTTCTCTATTTTTCCTTTTCCCTTATTCACAGAAAAATCTTTGGGTTAATTTCTACCTTGAGCTTTTTTTTTTTTTTCCTTTTTAATAACTTGCATTTAGAAGACACTTTCATTTCAACTTCTTTCACTTCCTTTTTAAATACTTGCTTTCTCCAATGAATTACGTAAAAATTTTTATGTAATGAATTACATTAAAAAATAGAGAAATATAAGCAACGCTTTTTTTCACCACGTAGAATAGTTTTGTGTATGAACATTCAACAATAATAAAAACAGTTCTATATTATACCCAACCTATGTCCCATCATTTGCTGACTATGAAAAGCAAGAGGGCCTTATAGAAATAGAAGCAAATCAAGCAATTTCACATGTGGTTTATAGAATCAGCCAAAGAAACTATTAAACTACTTTTGCAGCCTTGGCTAGTTTATGAAGTTATCTTTTTAATGACTTATAGAAGTGTGCTCTTTAACGTTTTAAGCAATTTGTTTCCCAACACTGGCAAGTAAAAAATACAGTTTGTAACGGGAGCTAAGCATGCACTGCCCAGGTCCACATAAAGCTATGTGGCTGGTTTCTACCATCTTCCTTTGCTAACATGGCAGGGTGCGTGCTATTAGGCTACCAGGAGTGGGATCAGTCAGCCAATCTAACCCTTTGCTTTGGGCTGTATCACATTGGTATGATCGAGACCAGGGAAACTCCATATAGTTTTAAAAATAAATGTCATCATCTCCTTTGGTTATTTAGTCTGCTGCCAATTATTCTCTATTTTTCATTAATCTGAGGGTGGGGCTCATTTATATGTAGTTATCTCTTTATATACGGTCATTTCAGCAGAATATTTCTTCATTGGTTTGAATCAGAACCACCACAGCTTCAACTGGAGGCTGATTAACTCGGGATTTTTTGTTTGTTTGTTGCTGTAAACAGAAACATTCTTCCTCATGACCCTTCTTATAAAAATTCTCTATTCAAGATCTTGTAGCCAGAGGACTTAAGATATGCAACAGCTCATAGAAGATTTAAGAACTCTAAGACTTTAGTAATCTCATAACATTTGGGAGTAAAGATGTTAAAATTTATGTTTTTCTTTTGAAAGTCCATTCTTATTATCCAAATAGAGATTAAACTATCCTACTGTGTAAATAGGAGCGGTGCTTTTATTTTTTTGGACTCAACTTGTCACCAAAGTGCCTGGATGAAAGCTGTCTGTTTGAAATAGATTGAAGACAGAGGACGAAAGCTCTAGTAACTCAATCATTTTATTATTTGAATCAAATTTGAAAAAAAAATTAAAGCATTAAAAACATTAAAATCTGTGTTTCAGAGATCGAAAGTCATTAATTTCCATTATTTCCCCAAAATGTCGGTTTCTGCCGTGCCGTGTGACAGAATCTGTGTATCCATTATCTGTCCCATTAGGACTGAGACCTCATGTTTTTATTCTCTTACATCAAATCCATGGACCAAGCGGTAGTATTTTGATGAGATGCTCGTTTCAATTTGGCTGTTTTAAAACTCTGTGCGGAACAAGAATATTCCCCACTACCCAAGCGCCCCGCCTTTATTCTTGACTCCAGAGCCCTGCTTCGGGAGCCCCATCCATGTGTAATATTCAAAGAACAAGGTCAACATCTCACCCGCTTTTATTTATTTATTTTTCTTTTGTGCTCAACAGATTGTTGTCCGCACAATGGCAAACCTGAGGAACATGAGCCCTGCTTCCTCTTAAGATGTCTTGCTGTGAAATATTAGAATAGCAAAAGGCTAATATATGCATCCACGGGCAGAGGGGACCATTTCAGCCCACATTTCACACCACAGTAATCAATTCATTGGTTTAAAAAAAAAAAAAAGAAAAAAGAAAAAGAAAAGGGAAAGAAAGAAGCCTGCTCTTTCCTTGTCCAGCTGCAGCAAGCAGGAGCTGGAGCATATGCCTGTCTGAGAGAGGAGGAGGGGGGACAGGCCTCTCAAGAGCCGCCACACAAAGAAAGCCAATCTTCTCCACAAAGCGTGGAATGACTTAAACACTCTATTGTATTAAATATGAATGAGTCCTCATTGTGGCGCACAGTGTGTGGGGACCCGTGGTGTCCTCCCATTAGCCACATGATTAACCAGATTACACCAGGAAGCCGCTAAGGTAAATAAGGCGAGCCTTCTGTCACTTCCTCCCCCAGGCCTGACCAACCAGGGGCTGAAGAGCTGGACCCTTTGTAGTCAACTGGGTGGAAAGAAGAAATAACCATGAATGTCATGCTTGGTAATTAAAAAAAGAGAGAGAGACACAGAGAGAGAAAGAAAGTTGTCTCCAGGGACCATCTATGAGAAACAGTGTGAAAACATCTTTCTGATCAACTAACATGTCAGTATTGTTCCCTTTGACCGCAGAGGACTCCTCTAACCCTCTCCTAAACAGGGTCCTCTATTCCCTTTTGTGGTCAGGGAGCAAAAACAAAAAAAACAAAAAACAAAAAAAACCAAAAAAAACAAAAACCAAAAAACAACACATACACATACACATAAATTAAAGCTGCCTCATTCTGCTCATTAGGGGTGAGACCCGATTATTCTATGCCCACAAACCTGCTAGCCTGTTACCCCGGTCTCCATCTTCCTCCATGTATGGGTCTCTCTTCCCAGCACTTCCGTCTGAACCCCCTGTTCATTCTTGGAACAGATAAACAGCCATAGTTAATTGCTTTATGGAAATTGCACCAAAGTTACAATTCTCATAGCAGCTTGAGCTTTGAGAAAACGCAAGGAAATGCATAACGCTGAATGGCACCAATAAGAAAAGTAGGTATTATCTGAGTTCAGACCTGGAAATTCACAAATCTGATGTGTAAAATGTCTTGTGGAATATATTTTTTAGTTTGTCAATATAAGATAAAAGTGAAAGACTTTCGGTGAATCATACTCGAACTGAAAAATATTTCTAGGGATTTGTTATCACTTAAAGACAAATAAAAGTCTGGACTCCTGTTAAAAAAGAAAAAGGAGTCAATATCTTTTAAAAAGCCCCATATATAGAAAGCTACAAAATGGAATACTTTGATAAATTAAAGTACAAGTTAATAAAAAAATGACAATTTATTTTGGCAAAACATGCAAATTTTAAATTAAAACGTATTTTACGTGGAGAAGAATAAGTACGATACACACAATGAACTTAAATTTATTGGCAAAGCTGTTTAAGCATAGTACTGTGAGAAGTAAACATTAATTTCATTGTTACATAATTTTGTTTGCCTCAGAGTTGTTTTATCATTGAAGACATGAAAATAGTAATAATTTTTGTTAAATTTGTTTATTGGTATTTACCTTTCTCTAAAAAGTTTATAACAACTCTGCAAGATGTGAATGCCTGTAACATAAACACCCCCCGCCATGCCTTCAAATAGTTTCCAAGCATGGTTTGCAAGAAATATAAAATACACTAATAATTTGGAGACTTTTTGAACTTTTTAAATATATGTATATATACTGAACCTTATCTATATTGATCTCAGGCATAAGATATCATCACTCTTATTTTCTACCATGCCTTTTTCCTTAATCATGAAATTACAGGATAGAGAGGAAGTTGTCCCAAATGAGGATAGTAAAATTCCACCTTGAGAAATAATTTATAATATTTTAACAATTCAAGCAAATGTCAAATGAAGAAGATATGAAATAAATTAAACAAATAGTAATAGGGCTCCTGTTATTAATTGAATAGTTCGTTGATTAAAGAAATTAATGTTTATATGTTTGTTCTGTCTCCTCCAGCATTTTTTTTTTTTTAACATTTATTTATGTTAGAGTGAGAGAGACAGGGGGAAGGGCAGATGGAGAAAATTTTGAAGCAGACTCCCTGCTGAGTATGGAGCCCAAGACAGGGCTCGATCTCATGACTCATGAGATCATGACCTGAGTCAAAACCAAGAGTAGGAGGTTTACCCGACTGAGCCACCCAGACCCCCATCCTCCAGCATTTCTTATGTGCAAAGAGCACCATGCTAGGAGCAGCAGACCTCAAAAATTCAAGAAGTACACATTCCATTTTGAAGATCAGAGGACTCAATAAGGATAGAAAACACTTTAGATAAACATTAGATAAGAGACTTTCCTGGATTATTCAATATTAAACTTTTTTCCATTAGTTAACTATTTTTGAGAGAAACATTAGCAAACTATCCAACTATTTGTTTTCTCTTCTTGAAATAAAATGAACCACTTAAATTGGTTTTGGTTCAAGACCATTCTGAATATCAACCATTGTAGTTTTGAGGGGACAAAGCAGTGCCTGCTGATGTGGTCCTAGACCTGGAAGATTTTGGTTTCCCTTGCTCCCCACCAACTTACTCAGATTCCCTAGCCATACAGGTGAGCATTCCATTTGCATAACACAATGGTTTCCTTGGAAGCAGGAGTCTGAGCTTGTGGTCTTTAAACAGTTATCCCATTCCTTCGGAAATACTCATTGCAGAACTGTTTTTGCTGCCATTTTCTCCTATGTATTTTTTTTTCTGTTCTCTCTGTTGTTTTCTGTTGCTTCAGTCTAACCTGTGAAAATATTTTATGTTGAGGATTATTTTATTAATGGTGTCTTAACCTCTTTTTCAGCTTTTAGTGAACTAATCCCAACTGTGACATGAATGTTTTAATGATTGTTCATTTTCCCAACATCTGAGGCTACCCAAGGGCCTTTGTTTCTTCTGTCAATTCTGGCTTGAAGATCACTTGAAATTTGAGGAATTCTGGAACACAGGTATCCAGAAAAGGAATACTATTTCAGAATGAGAGGGAAAAGTAGAATATCAAATGGCTGTTTGTTGTCAAGGGGGTTTCTTAAAATTTGAGATACTTGTTACTCGGCTCTTGCCTTTGAGTTCCATTGTTCCTGGAAAACAATCTAAATGATAAATGATTCCAGTCATAATTTCTCTATCACTATACGAGAAAGAGGTGAGAATTCCTCCTTCTTGGTGTGTGCAGAGTTGTTTTAAATAAGGTTTGAATAATGAATGAGGTGTTTTCAATCTCAAATTTCATATGTTCGTTTGGATATGCAGAAATAAAAAAATTTGAAATGATAAACTATGATATTTCTATATGTTGTTCATATTTAATATACTTTTTGATTTCCAGTTATATCACCAATGGCATAAAAATTCATGTGTTATTAAAACATTTGTCAGTCCTTATGGAACCTTTCATTCTCTAAGATTCTGAACACTTGTTTTATTTATTTATAGCTAGGATTCAAGTCATTTATCAGGTAAGGAATTCTGCATTTAAATTACCTTAATTTCTTTCTAGTAAACAAGAGCAAACAAAATTTCATTAAGCAAATTATGTTAAAGACCTGAAGTTAAGCATAACAATTTTAGCTTTTGGATTATTTTATCTGAACTCTGTAAGGTTATTCTATGCAGATTGACAAACTGGGTTTTCTCTGGCATGAGAGAGCATGAAAATTTTGTGCTTTGTATGTAGGCCTCTTTTCAGATGGTTAATGCCAAAGAATCCTATTTGAACCTTGGTTTCTGAGGATGAGGATAATGGTATTCCATTAGCCTTCCACATCACTGTGAAAAACCTGGTTTGAAATTTACAGCAACAAAATTCCTAATAAAACAAGATGCTTATAATAATTCCTTACCGGCTAGTAGTATTAAAATTCAGGGGATGTTTTTCCAGTTTTGTGATAGGTAAAATCTTTAGGCAGGACAGTAAGGAAACTGAAGAGAAAATTATAAAGATCTACACCTAGTTCTACTGGCTTCACAGGTGATTATTCATGAATATTTCAAGTTAACTTAAATCTTAGGCTTGTTTGCTTGATGATATTTTAATATTAAAATTAAGATATGAAAACTTTAAGTATAAAAATTAAAAGTATTCCATATTTCTTTTCTCTGAAAGTCCTTGGTCCTGGCTGATTTACTGGTAATAGAAAATAATGAGCTATAAGGATAGGACATTTTTTTCCCTACAGTTAGCTTTTATTCTATAGTCTACTCATTATCATCATTTATCCCTAAGATTATCATATTTCAAGTTATTAATCCATAATAATAGCATAACAATAACAGAAACCAGAATAAAGTTAAAGCTACCTTGACTACGTACTAACAATTATATTTATGCCTTTACTTTAAGCTTTTGCCAGTCCATGTCAAATTAAACATGAAGTTTTATGTATTTTGATTGTGGAATACATACGATATTGTATTCCTTGTCTGTTCACAAAAGTAAGCATTTACATTTAGTGACACAGACTTTTAAGTAAAACTCTAGGTTTTATCTAATATTCTAATACAGATATGTTACTCTTTGCCCAGCGTCTGTTTTGTGGTTACAAATTCAGGTTATTTCCAATATCCCAATAATTATCTGATAAATGTCATGTAAAAATAACACTTTCTTTCTAAAGACCTATTTCTTTAGAAAATTCTCAGGGAAAAAACTGCAATGTGTTTAGAAGAATCTTCTTCCTTTCCTGGGTAGAATAAGAAGACTCACTGTTTCGCACATTAAACTTGTTTTCATTAAAGAGTAATTTTATGTGCCGCATTAGAAAGCTGTGTTCTTTTGCAAACTCTTTTGTCATTTTTTACTCCCTCTTCCAACTTTCTGTAAATTTTAATGCACAGGAAATCTTCTAAAAAAAAAACCCACCGTATTCCTCTACATCAACTTTACCTCATCAAGGCCATTTTGGATTTATTTTGTTCCACATTTTCTTGTTATGGTATGGTATTTCTTGTTATGAAATAATACCAGGTTTGAGACAGAGTCCTTCTGAGCACACTTTTTCCCAAAGTTCTTCCCTAAGTATAGTTTATGAATGACCTTTTAAAAAGCTGATCGTTGATGATAAAATGATATAAAATACCTACAGTACTATAATTCTTGAAGTAGGTGCTATGTAAGACATGATTTTTATTATTTATTTATTTTTTATTTTTTTAAGATTTTATTTATTTATTTGACAGAGAGAGACAGCCAGCGAGAGAGGGGAACACAGACAGGGGAGTGGGAGAGGAAGAAGCAGGCTCCCAGTGGAAGAGCCTGATGTGGGGCTCAATCCCAGGACTCCAGGATCACGCCCTGAGCCAAAGGCAGACGCTTAACGACTGAGCCACCCAGGTGCCCCATAAGACATGATTTTTAAACTTGATTACTCAGTGTGTAGTTTCAAAAGTGGAGTAGAAAATTCAGGTCATGCATAAATAAAAAGCATATATTTTTTTCATGAATGTGTACTTAAAATATGTATCTCTTTTGTGCACTCTGGATCCCTCTATTTCAAAGTCCTAGAAGCACAAGTTAGCTCTTTTGTTTGACTAATGATGTGAAGACAATGTAGGGCAAACACAGGACAATGACATCTGCACGAATCTCAAGTAAATTTCAGTATTTATGCTGTAAGAGCTACAAAAGTAGTTTTTATTATATTATGTACATTATACATTATTACAATTATGTATCACAATACTCCTATGACATAGTCATTATTATATCCTCAATTCACAGATAATATAAACAATCTTAGAAAGATGTAAAACATTTGCCCATATCACATAGTAAGCGATGGACCCGGGATTTGGACGCAGATATATCGAGCTCAGGGCACATACTCTTCAACACTAGTATACACTAGTAGTGTAATGACAAAATCAAAATCAGTGGTGAAATGTTTTGTCTTCTAGATTCCGCTTTGGGACATAGTGGAAAAGTTTGCATCAGACCAAAGCTCTCATCAAGACAATTCCAGAACCTAGATGATATACTAAAATCATCTCACTGAAGGCACTGAACAGCTGCCAAAGCAGTTAGGGCTTTAGGGAACAAGATCCCAGAGAAAAAGGAAGCTGACTTAGGTAGACCAATGTTTCTTCTCTCTCTTTTCAAAGGATTTATTTGAGAGAGGAGAGAGTGCGCGCGCACGCGCCCCGGTGCGCACACATGAAGGGGGGAGGGGCAGAGGGAGAAGGAGAAAGAAATTTAAGCAGACTCAGCGCTGAGGGCGGAGCTCCACCAGGGGTTGGATCTCGTGATGCTGAGATCACTACCTGAGCCCAAACTAAGAGTCGGAGCTTAACTGACTGCGCCACCCAGGCGCCACTAGGTAGACCAATATTCTGCATGACGCTTCTCCCTTCAGAATATTTCCCAGTTGTTGATCTGGGGTCTAGGAAGCCTGAGAAGTCCCATCAGAGGGTAACTATAAAGCAGCAGACTTTGGGGACTCTCAAGAGCAATAGTGAGAGGTCAGGGCGACCGATGAATCCAGACATGAAGGGCTACAATCCCTGAAAGAGAAGATGGAGCTGGAAGAACTGCATTTCCTGAATTTTTAAATCTTGCCAAGTAAAAGGTGAAGAAGCTGACCAGGAAGCAGGTAAAAAATAAATAAATAAATAAATAAATAAATAAATAAATAAATAAATAACAAAAAAAAAAAAAAAAAAAACAACAACCCAAACTGAAGATTTTGTTAGTTCTGTCATTTTCACATTGCTGTCTATTTAGCGATAGAGATCTATCATCTTCCCTCTCTCCCTCCCTTCCTCCCTCCCTCCCTCCCTCTCCTTCCTTCCTTCCTTCCTTCCTTCCTTCCTTCCTTCCTTCCTTCCTTCCTTCCTTTCTCTTCTTTCTATCATATTTATTTACCTATCTATCATCTTTCTACCATCTATCGATCATCTATTGATTATCTATCTGTCATCCACCTATTGTCTATATCCATCTACTAGTTAGAGATGAAACTCACAAGTTCATACTTATATCTCTACTTCCAATCCATCACCATAGAATTCGATCTGGTCTTCTACATTTCCACTGTATAACTCC
This sequence comes from Ursus arctos, assembly GCF_023065955.2. NCBI lineage: Eukaryota > Metazoa > Chordata > Mammalia > Carnivora > Ursidae > Ursus > Ursus arctos. Next base: position 13,805,654 of record NW_026622997.1, on the reverse strand, counting down.
CGTATCCTCAATATGTTTACTTACTTGCTTAATCCCAGAATGCATTGAAAGTGATTTCATAATTGTTCATCTATACCAGCACAAAAACCAATCTACTAACTAGAGTTCAAAACGTATTTACTGTTCTTTCATTCTAGAATATAAAAATCAAAATACTGTGTTCAAAAGCTAATTAGATCAGCTGTATCCCTCCCCTTCAGTGTGATTACGCTACTCATTTATAATGTGTTCACTTGCTTATGTTTATATTCCACACTAGCATTTCCCCCATTCATGTTGATTTGATTTGATTTTTTTGAAAATTTAAAATATAAAAATATAAAAAGTCAAAAACTACAGAAAAAATATACTTACAGAGGTATTTATTCCCAATTTCCAGTGCTTTCTTCTGATTCCCACTCACTTCTTGAGATAACAAATTTGATTAGTTTATTTGTCCTGCTGTCTTACACAAAAGGCAAACCATATAAATTCATTTGCGCTTTGATTTTTACTTTATAATAAATTCCAGAAACAAATTCTTATTTGTTCGTATAGATCAAATTCTCTTCCTCCCCTTCCACCTCTCGTTCTTTCACAGGGGCATAGCAATTTGTTTTGTGTGACCAAAGCTTACTGAACCAAACTTCCGTTTATGAAAATTTATATGGTCACCAGTGTGTTACAGTTATTAGCAATACTGCAATGAATAACTTTGTTCATATGTATTTTTTTTAACATTGTAACTAAAGCTTTAGGATAAACTCCTAGAAGTAGGTTTGCCAAAATTTTCCTAGTCATCTCTTGATTGGCTGAAGTTTGGGCTACAGAAGTTTTTTGAAGTAGAGTCTCCCATGAGTTATTGTATGTTTAAACTGGTTTCTTTAGATTGCTTGTTTATTTGTTTTTGGTATTCTTTATAGGTGCCTGTGCATAAAAGCTTTAATTTACAGTTTTTACTTTGAGTTATTTGAAAACACTTCTCCATTGTTACCTAGCTTTGTATGTCCTTTTTCTCCAATTATTTCGTTAGGTAAAATACATATAACATGAAATTTACCATCAACCATTTTTGAGTGTACAATTCAGTGGTATTAAATGCATTCATATTCTTGTGCTGTCACTGCCATCCATCTCTACGATTATTTTTCTATTGTAAAACTGAAATCCTATACCTATTAAACTATAACTCCTCATTTCTCTCATGTCTCCAGCCCCTGGCAGCCACTGTTCTGCTTTCTGCCTCTATGATTCTGACCACTGTAAGTCCTCATGTAAGTGGAATCATGCAGTATCTTTCTATGACTGGCTTATTTTACTTAGCATGATATCTTCAAAATTTATTCCTAGTGTAGCATGTGTCAGAATTTCCTTCCTTTGTAAGGCTGAACAATATCCCTTTGCATATATCTACCCCATTTTTCTTATCCATTCATCAACTGATGAACTGAACACAAGTATCTCTTAAAGACTTTGCTTTCAGTTCTTTTGGGTGTATACCCAGAAGTGGAATTGCTGGATCATAGGGTAATTCTATTTTTATTTATTGAGGAAGCTCCATACTGTTTTGCACAGTGGCTACACCATGTTATATTTCCACCTACGGTGACAAGGGTTCCACTTGCTCACATCCTCACCAGTACTTACTCTTTTCTGGTCCTTTTGGAGGTGTTTTTGTTCATTCGTTTGTTTATTTGTTTGTTTTATGGCAGCCATCCTCATGGGTATGAGGTGGCAATCTCATTGTAGTTTTCCTTTGCATTTCTTAATCGTTAGGAGTGTTGAGCACCTTTTCATGTGCTGTTGGCTATTTGTGTGTCTTTGGAGAAATGTCTGTTCCAGTCCTTCACCCATTTTTGAATCACATTATTTGTTTTCTTTTGGTGTCAAGTTTTAAGAGTTCTGTGTGTATTCTGGATACTAATTCCTTATGAGATACATGGTTTGCAAATATTTTCTCCCATCCTGTGAGTTGCCTTTTCAATCTGGTGATAATGTCTTTTGAGGTGAGTTTAACTTTTTTTTTTTTTATGAAGTTTATTTTCTGTTTTCTTTTTCTTTTGTTCCCTTTGCCTTTGGTGCTGAATCCAAGAAATCGGTGCCAGATCTAATGTTGTGAAGTTTGCCCATTGTTTTCTCCTAAGAGTTTTATAGTTTTAGCTCTTATATTTAGGTTTTTAATCTATTTTAAGTCAATTTTTGTTTATGGTATTAGGTAAGGATACAACTTCATCCTTTTGTATGTGAATATGCGGTTTTCCCAGCACCATTTGTTGGAAGGACTGCCCTTTCCCTGCTAGTCTAAGCACACTTGTCAAGTATTATGTGACCATACATGTGAGGGCTTGTTTCTGCACAGTCTATTCTATTCCACTGTGCCAGTACCACACTGATTGCTGTAGCTTTGTAAGAAGTTTTTAAATTAGGAAGTGTGAGTCCTCCAGATTTATTTGTTTTCAAGATTGTTTGACTATATGGAATTCCTTAAGATTCCATATGAAATCTGAGATGGATTTTTCTATTTCTGCAAAAACGTCATTGGGATTTTGACGAGGATTGTACTGAATTTGTAGATTGCTTTGAGTACTATTGGTATCTTAACAATTTGAAGTCATCTATTCCATGAACATGGGATATATTTCCATTTATTTATGTCTTCTTTAATTTTTTGAGCAATGTTTTGCAGTTTTAATTGTGCAAGCCTTGCACCTCCTTCATCAAATTAACTTCTAAATATTTTATTATATTTGATGTTATTATAAATGGAATTGTCTTTTTAATTTCCTTTTCAGATTGTTCACTGTTAGTGGATAGAAATGCAGTTGATTTTTGTGTGTTGACCTTATATTTTGCTACTTGAACATTTTTTTGTGGAATATTTAGGGTTTTCTACATATGAGATCATATCACCTGCAAATAGAGATAATTTTATCTCTTTCTTTCCATTTTGCTTGAATTTAATTTCTTTTCCTTGGGACACCTGGGTGCCTCAGTTGATTAAGCATCTGCCTTTGGTTCAGGTCCCGATATTAGGGTCCTGGGATCGAGCTCAACACAGGCTCCCTGCTCAGCGGGAAGCCTGCTTTTCCCTCTCCCTCTGCCTCTCCCCTACTCATGTTCTCTCTCACCCTCTCTCACATAAATAAATAAAATCTTCAAAAAAATTTTCTTTTTCTTGCCTAATTTCTCCATCTAGAATTTCCAGTACTATATTGAATAGAAGTAGCAAAAATGAACATTCTTGCCTTACTCCTCATCCTAGAAGAAAAGCTTTCAGTATTTTACCATTGAGTTTGATGTTTACTGTGGATTTTACATATGTGGCTTCTATTATGTTAAGATAGTTCCCTCTATTCCTACTTTACTGAGTTGTTGTTTATTTTAATCATGAAAGGCTGTTAAATTCTGTTGAATGCTTTTTCTGCAGCAATTGACATCATCATGTGGATTTTTTCCTTCATTCTTTTTTTCTTTAAGATTTTATTTATTTATTTGAGAGAGAGAGAGAGAGAGAGAGATAGAGAGGGAGCAAGAATGGGGGAAAGTAGAGGGAGAGGGACAAGCAGACTCTGTGCTGGGCACAGAGCCCAACGTGGGGCTCAATCCCATGGCCTTGAGATCATGACCTGAGTCCAAATCAAGAGTTGGATGTTGAACTGACTGAGCCATCCAGGTGCCTGATTTCCTTCATTCTGTTAATATGAAGCATTACACTGATCAATTTTAGCGTATTAAACCATTCTTGTATTACAGGAATAAACACCACTTGGTCATGGTATGTAATCCTCTTAATATGCTGCTGAATTTAGTTAATTAATATCTTTTTAAGGATTTTTGTATCAGTGTTCATATAGGGTGTTTGTGTGCAGTTATTTTTGTTTGTTTGTTTTGTTTTTGGTTTGTTTTCTTCATTTTATTCCTTGGAGTCTCTTCGTCTTTCTTTGGTATCACAATGGTGCTGGCCTCTAAGAATGAGTTACAGAGTGTTTCCTTCTCATTTATTTTTTTTGAAAAGTTTGAGAAAGATTGGTGTTAATTCTTTAATGTTTGGTTCAATATGCCGGTGAAGCCATCATGTTTGGGGATTTACTTTGCCATAGGGTTTTTGATTACTGATTTCATCTCCTTACTGGCTATAGGTCTATTCAGATTTTATATTTCTTCATAATTTAGTCTTGGTATGTTTTATGTTGCTACTAATTTATCTATTTTATCTAGGTTATCCAATTTTTGGTGTACAGTTGTGCATAGCACTTTCTTCTTATTCTTTTTTATTTCTGTAAAATTAATAGAAATAAACACACTTTCAGTTTTGATTTTAGTAATTTTCATCTTCTTTTTTTCTTAGTCACCATAGTTAAAGGTGTGTTTATTTTGTGGATCTTTTCAAAGAGCAGACTTTTGGTTTTATTGACTTTGCTCTATTGTTTTTCTATTCTCTATTTTATTTATCTTTGCCCTAATCTTTATTATTTCCTTCTTTCTGCTAGTTTAGAGTTTCATTCATTATTCTTTTTCTAGTTCCTTAATTTATAAAGTGAGGTTGTTGGTTTGAGACATTTCTGTTTTTTTAAACAAGAATAAACATTTATAGCTATGAATCCCCCCATTCGAAGTGCTTGTTCTGCATCCCACAAATACATGAGGAATAAAGGAGTGCCAGATATTTAAATCTCCTGGAAATCACCTCAACCAGAGAGTGTGGGACTTGCAAAAATGGGGCAGGTGGGATTTGACAATGATGGCCACGTTCCTCTTTGTCTACATCTTTGAGATTAAAAGCAGTGATCAGTGATTGAGGACAGATTCCTGTTATATGAAGAATACAATTCTGTTTGCCCACCTTGGCGCCCACAAGCTGTGTGCAAGCCATCTCAGTAACACATGCACAACAGTCTGCCATAGCGTTAGTAGCCACTGCCTAGCTCAGAGTTGAAATTCACCAAAATGAACTGTAACTTACCATCCTTTTACCTGGAAGTCATAAGCCTGTAATAGTCTCCAGAGTTCCAAAACAGTTACATCATGTAGATTCTACCTGTTCAATTTTGGTCCAGATGGGAAGACTGCTTCCTAATCCACCATCCTCCCAGAACCTCCTGTGTATTGTTTTTTACAAAGTCTGATGCCAGTACAAATCTCTTGCACTCATAAATTATTTGACTATTTTGCCTTGAATCCCTATTTATTTGTTTATGTTATTTTCCCCTGACTTTTTTTTTTAATCTTTAAAAATAAATAGGTCAGTTTTATGTATGGTAAAATCTTAGAGGATATTGTCAATCAACAGATTCAGATATTTTATTTTCAGAATTTTTCTTGCATTATAATTTTAAGTATTTGTTTTTGGTCCCTTTGCTTTTCTGCTCTTCTTTAGGGACTTCAATTATACATACATTAGATAGTCTTTGCCTGGCTTCTATTTCAGCTAATTTTTTTGGCGATCCATTTTATTTCCTTTTTTCATCTCATTTGCATTCACCCAGTTGTTTTTCTTCTTTCTGTAGTGTTTTTCATTAAAATTTTATTGCAGTTTATTCTTCCTTGAAACTGTGGGTTTTGACATGATTTTTATCCTTTTTCATTTCTTGACTAAGTTCTGTTTCATTTCTTCCTCTTTCTTATCATATATATTTTTTTTTCTTCACATTTTTCTCATAACCCTAAGTACTTGTTTGAGGATATTTAATGTATTTTGTAATGTTGTGATATAGCTTCTTCTGTTATGTGGTTGTATCTTTTTGGTGTTTGTTTTTTAAATATTTTGATATTGGTTTTCTGTTCTCTTCTTATAATCTTATAGTTTTGAGTCTATGCATTCAGTACAGATTTTGGTACTGTATACAATTTTACTTCTAAAGCATCCTCTTCTATCACAGCAAAGTGAAATTTTGTTAATAGTTTTCTTTTGAGATGATGTTATGGAGAGAAGAGTATATGTCATTTGATTCTTGTTGGTTCTCTTATGACTTAACAGATTTCTAAATTTCTTCTTCTTTTTCTCCCTTCACTACTCATTCTGCACTTTTCTTTTTAGACTTCTTTCTTCAGAAACAATGCCTTACTGCACTATCACACCAAACTCTGCACTTTTAAGTACAATTTCTGTAATAGGTGCCTTGAATTACCAACACATAGTATTTTTACACTTAGAATGAATTTTCTTTCTTTGTTTCTTTCTTCTTCCTTTTTTGAGAATGGAATATTAAATCAATCCTCAGGCCCTTTTCTCCAATAATATGTTTCACTTCAGTAAAATGTTATCTTAAGAAAAGATCATCCTATTCACCTTTACCCCCAATTAAAAAAAAAAAAATCTGATGTTCATGAGTTGTGGCTGCTGTCGTCATGAGGTGTGATGCCACCTATAATTCTGTGTCAATAGATTCTTTTTTGAGCTATCATTTAATGTTAGTGATATATTTATTTAATGAGACATCATAAATTAAAATTTTCATATGTATGATCATCAGGGATTATCTCCCTTAAACAGATATATTCTGATTTCAAAATAACCAGATAATATAGGGAAGACTACCAAGTGTATTTTTCTTACCTTCTCAAATAAAGGTGTGCCCAAACTGATCTTTTTAAGTTTAATACATCACTTTGTTATTGGCAGACTATCAAAATTAATTTTTTTCTGAAGTCTCATGAATTTTTATCTACAAACAACTTTTTAAAAATAAAACATTGTCTTATCTTATGTTCAAGAAGCCTCGCCCTGATAGAAAATAGGAATTTTTAAAAGTGTATGGGGAAAGATAAATGAATAAAAGCATATAGGAAAATATTAAATTTTCTTCTCTTTCAGTACTAAGAAACATTTCTTGCCATAAACTGTATCTTTTAAAAAATTTGACTTAGAAGCTAAACTTGTAAAAAGTTTTTCAAAAGTTTGGCATTTTACTTTAAAGACATAAAAGCATGGAAATGTTAATGGAAATGTTCTTTCTTAAAAACAAGAAACAAAGAAACAAAAGCTTAATTTTCTTGCAGGCTTAGTGTTTAAATGGCACAAATGGAGAAAATATTATGTTGGGGATATTTTCACAGCTGGAAAAAATAACTAAAATTTAAATGTTTAATGCAATCGTTATTAAAAAAAAAAAGAAGACGACGAAAGAAAAGCTCTGAACATTTCATTACTGCCAAAAAAGAAAGGATTTTTTAAAAATTATATTATACTGTGGGCTAGCAAATGGTGTGAGTTTGCAAGATTGAGTCTCTTCTCTGCCATTCCTACTTCTCTGGTTTTGGTGAATGTTGAAGCACTTCTAGTCTTCAATTTCTCAGGCATAAAATAAGAATCCTCCCTCTCCTGCCTCTCTCTGCAATCATCTCAAAAAGAACTATCCTTTCAATGAAAAGCAGAGGTACACCATTCAGTGGCCTCTCTCAATGAAGCGCTCCCTTTTATTCAGTGACACAAATGACTAATAAGTAATCCTTAGATTCTAAATGGGCCTTAAAAGTCCCCAAATTGCCATTTTAGAAACTGTTCTCAACCAAATCAGCATTTACACATAGAACATATACACCAACACTCCCCTTTCTGAATTCACTGCAGACATTACTAAATGATAATAAGTGTTTTGGGTTTTGGGTTTTTTTTTCCCCCTGTTTTTGTTTTTGTTGTTGTTGTTGTTCTTTTTTTCCCTAAGCTTGGATACAGGTCCTTGTCTCAATTCCCTGCTCTCATTCCTGGCAACACAAATGGTTGTCACCATTTTCTAGCCCTACCCAAACCATAATGCTGGAGCTTCCTATCCCAGTCTACATCTAACTCTCCAAAAGGTGTGCCTTTTTACTTTTTTGTTCAGATGGGGCATGGTGGGAGTGAGTAGGAAAGCTTAGATGTGTCCTAGACCATTAAGAAAAGTATCTTGAGCAAGGCAGTTCTAAAGGACTGCAAGAAAGTGTTGGAGCATGAGGAAATATCCAACACCAGTAAAAGGTAAGCAAATGGTTGTAGATGCTAATGTGGTTTCCTCGTATAGCCAACATCATTGTACTCAAATGGTGAAGGGCGACCTTCAACGTTCCGTAACTGCCAACCACGGACTCAGTGGTTTGTTATCTCTATATTCTGGAATCCCCAAACATCCCACATTCGCTCCCAAGCTCAGAAGCCCTTTTCTCTAGGATCCCAACCTTCTGAATTGACATTTATGTACTTTTCTCCAGTAGTTGTTGGGAGGAATAGCAGGCAGCATTTTTCTTAATTCTTCTTTTAATTCTTATAGCAGCAACAACAAAAATTCCTTTTTAAATTCTCAAGTTTTATATTAGAAGTAAAAGAAAAGCTGAACATTGACTTTTTTTTTATCTGTACTATAAAAATGGTAATTTCTATTCAAACATGCTCAATGCTCTTAAAAAGTAAAGATTGACCTCAAGGAGTATGGAACAAAAAAAACATATACGTGTGTGTGTGTGTGTGTGTGTGTGTGTGTGTGTGTGTGTGTGTGTGGAGAGAGAGGGAGAGAAAGAGAAAGAGAATGAGAGAGAAAGAAGGGGAGGGAAAAAGAGATTTCTCTTATAATCAATAGAAATTAACTGCCAGATGAAACATATTTGCTATTCCTGGTCTGTAGAATATTCAATCTTTATAGTAGTGTGCCTTATTTGACTTCAGTATCTTTTCCTGAAATTTCACAGAACTTGCCTGTTTTGAAATACTTTTCTCACAGTCTTATATGTCTGGTGAATTTATGTTCACCTTCAAATCCTGAAGTTAAATAACAACATGTCTGTGAAATCTTTTTTGTTTCTGCCATGAGATTTTATTATCTCCTCTTTAGTATCTCTCTATAACTTGTATCCACATTTTTGCATTATATGTGTTAATATAATTATATGCTAATTACTTGCTTGTTTTTCTCCTCTACTTGTCTGGGTGGTCTTTTTTTTTTTTTTTTTAAGATTTTATTTATTTATTTGACAAAGCAAGAGACAGCCAGCGAGAGAGGGAACACAAGCAGGGGGAGTGGGAGAGGAAGAAGCAGGCTTCCAGCAGAGGAGCCTGATGTGGGGCTCGATCCCAGAACACTGGGATCACGCCCTGAGACGAAGGCAGACGCTTAACGACTGAGCCACCCAGGCGCCCCTTGTCTGTGTGGTCTTTAAAAGTACACATTTGTTTTATACATCAGTGCTTTGCACGGTGCCTGACACACTGGAAATATTCAATGTTTGTTTAACATTCAAGCTCTATTAAATGTTAAATGAGTCTTTTGAACTTTTTTTAGTTATATACCTTTATTTAAATAGACTTTGTGATTTATTGTATTAAAACTTCATTTTTTAGAGTAGTTTTAGGTTTGCAGCAAAATTGAGGAGAAGTTTTAGAGATTTCCCATATAGCCTCATCTCCACACATGCACAGCCTTCCCATTTGTCAACGTTCTCCACCTAAGTGGGCCATTTGTCACAACTGATGAACCTACATTGATATGTCGTAATCACCCAGGGTTCACAGTATACATTAGAAATCACTCTTGGTGTTGTATATTTCTGTGGGCTTGGACGAACATATAATGGCATGTATCCACCACTGTAGTATCATACAGAGTATTTTTAGTGCCCTAAAAATTCTCTGTGCTCCACCTATTCATCCCTCCTCCCTCCCAACTCCAACAACTACTGATCTTTTTACGGTCTTCAGAGTTGACCTCTCCAGAATGTCATCTAGTGGAAATCATAGACAATATAGCCTTTTTAGATTGACTTCTTTTTCTTCGTAATATGCATTTAAGTTTCTTCCAGGCCTTTTTGATCACTTAATATTCATACAATAGCATACAAAGAAATAAATTCTTCAACTATTTAAATCTATTGTTTGAATCAAGGAGCTAAAAAGTGGTTAAACTAAGATTCATACCTATATTATCTCCAACCCATGCCAGGTTTCAGTCATCTTCCTGTTATATCTTGTTTCTTCCCTATGCTGTTTCTATTTATTTCCAGTATTTTCTTTATATTTAATATTTAGGTGTAGAATTTTCGAGTGGCCTTATATAGATATGTGGAATCTTAAGAAGGACCATATTTATATTTCATAGACTATAAAATAAACTGTTAGACATATAGGGTACATAGTATTTGCCCTTTTTCCTCCTCTTTTATAAGGAATTTGCTATTTAGCATGAAAGATGGCATAAAATTAAGTCTGTAATACATTTTTTCAATAAATGAATAATCCAATGTGTGGATGGATGGACATCATTTGTAGGGAGCATACATGTCACTTCCATGTATAACTGATGTCTATTAGTGGGGAAGGTTAAAGCTAAACATTTGTAATGCTACTTTCATGCCCATCTTCTAACTATTATCATCATATTATCAGGGACCCAGATTTTTATTTTTTAATACATAAAGTAAGGAAAAGGGTGTGTCACACCCCTCCTCAAAGAAGTATGTCATCCTTCAAAAATAAAAACAAAACATTTGAAGAGTCAGTAGTCCAAACTTTGGTGAGCAGAAAGTAGGATTTAGCAGCAATGACAGTAGTTGACATATATTAAACACTTCTGCTAATGAAAAGATGGCCTTTGAGACAGCTTTTGTTATTCATATTTAGATAAGAGGAATGGAGCAATTTAACAACTTGAAGTCACAGAGTGAATGACGGAACGAATCAGGATTGGAATGGAGATCTATGTGACTATTTCCTTATGGAGTTCAAGTTAGCAGAAATTTTAAAGTACACAGTGCAAACTGGTGAATAACTCTAAAATGTTAAGCACGTTTCTTTACTGCTGGACTTCTTGGCAACTTTGACATGCTAAAATGTGTTGTACATTTCCATTAAGAAGATGATGCATTATATTTACAAAAATTTTTTTTTGGCCATGGTTATGAGGAATAGAGCAGAAAAATGTTCACCTTTAGCCCAGAAGGCTGACCTAAAACCTGCATAGTTCCGATAATAATCAAATATGTGCTGGTTGCTACATTCTTAAAGGGTCTCATGACTGCCTGTATATCTCACCAGCAGTTTATATCGAACTGAATGATAAGCACCAGCGAAATCTTGTAAGAGTAGTTTTATGAGTAGAAATTCAAGGAAGTCGTTTAAGATCAAATACTCCCTGCATGTCCCCTCCCCCTTGAGCGCTAAGCATAGAACTACTAGCTTCCTACAGCAAAAGTGCAGCTCTTTCTGCCCACAGATTCTGTCCCTACTTACTAGGTTTCACCGTACAACATTTCAAGAATTCTTTCTTGGCCATTGCACTCAACGACCCTGCACACATGGAAACTTTCATTTCATGTGACTAGCATTTTCTAGAACACACTTTGGAAACAGCGGCTTTAAAAGTTTGAAAATGTTCACTCCTTTCATTCCAAGAAGCAACCAACCATGATACCAGAGTATAGCCCAATTGAACTTGATTCTGCTGTTAAGTGTGAATGGAATATTCTGCTTAAGCAACTCAATTGAAGCCTATGTTTAATATGAGAGTTCTTGGAAAAATGAATTATTGCTGTTTAGTAGATTTATAGTTAACCTCTTAGGACACTAGCAAATTACATTAACTTAGCCAAATTTTGTAGAATGCTCTAGAGTTTATGAAGCTCAATATTATTTCATTTCATCTTCACCAAAACTCTGCGAGGTCAGAATTATTTTATCTTCATTTTATAGATGAGAAAACTGAGTCCTAAAAATCACTTTTGAACCTTCTGGGTTTCTCTTGGTTTCATATAGGCAGTGAATAATGAAGCGTTAACTCAAGGGCAATTGTTCAAATTATCGTACTTCCAAATGATCATATCGGTTCTCTCAAGCCACGTACTTTCCACCTTCTGGAGTGGCTAGAGAACATGCCCCGAGGTTTTCTCCCAATTCAAGGAGAAAACTAGAGCAACTTTCTTTTGGCATCTTACCTTTTCTCTTCAAACTCTAGCCCATCCTAATTTTTCTTTTTTCATTTCCTCTCTTTCCTTTTTCTTTTATTTAGTTTTGCATATTTTCTAAAACCCACAGACGTACCCAAATTACTGTATTCTCTGTTCACGTGTCACCGACTTCCCTTTTGCCAACATCATTGTTACTGGCCCATGGAGTTTTCATGATATGACTGAAGAAAGTTTCTTTCAGTGTTCCAGAGATGTCTGGTTTTTCTTTCTCACAGGTTGACTGTTAACTTTGTACCATACGTTTATCAGGGATGCTCTAAATGGTACTAAAGCTGACAGAGAACAAGCAGGGGCTGACAGCTTCACTCCAGTTACAGCTGATTAAAGGCTGCAGAAGCCTGAGGGCCCAGTTTCTAAAAGAGGACCACTAAAACTCAGCCGAACAATTCCAGTCCGCTCATTTTACTCAGACTACAGTGGAAATGTCAGGAACTTGCACTGGTGTAAAGGGCTGTGCAGAATGAAAGCCAGTACTTTAATAGCATTGACTATAAGAGAAATGCATAGTTTGATTGGAAAATAGAGTAATGCACATCCCAATGTGCCCAGATGCAGGTGTGCTGTGTGCACAAATACAAAGACTGCATATAAATGTGCAGACATGCCGACATTTCTAATGATGCCCCTTAATGATTATTACCAACTATTATGATGCTAAGTAATTGGTGCACATGTATACATAATAATAATAGACCTTACATTTGCATAGCACCTTTAAACCCCCAAAATGTTTTCACATCTGTTATCTCACATGATCTTACACAATAATTGCTCAAGCTAAGGGGAGGAATCAGTACCCCAATTTTACAGTTGAGGAAATTAGAATACCTCAAGTTTAGGTACTGAGTCTAAGAGCCATTGCATGGCAAAGCTGACATTGAATTATTTCAACTTCCTGCGCTTGATCCTTCTGTAAATCTGGTGCCTCCGTATTTAATAATTGTAGATTTAGGTCATTTTCTGAAAACTAGCTGTTCTACAGAAGCTACTTGGTTTATTATTGTGTATGTCAAACAAATTCTCTGTTTATGTGCAGATGACATTATAAGATTCCAAGTTCTCTGAGAGCAGGGACTATGTTCTTATTTATCTTCGTATTCTCACTTCTTGGTTCAAACACAGTTAATAACTACCTGTTGAATTGAACTAAATGAAGGATTTCTTAAAAAGAAGGTAATACTATCAAACTCTACTTTGCAAAATGAGATTAAATAATCTAAATGAATTGACAAGTTGTTTGATCTAAAACCAGAGGACATTGTTAAGAAAATTGCAAGACAGCCTATAGAATGGCAGAAAATATTTGCAAATCTGTATTTGACAGTATTTTAACATCCAGAATCTATAAAGGGTTCCCAAAACTCATCCACGAAAAGCCAAAAAAATTAAATGGGCAGAAGACTTGACTGGACGTTGCTCCAAAGACATATAAATGACCATAAGCTTATGAAAAGATGTTTGATATCATTAGTCAATATGGAAATGCAAATCAGAATCAAAGTAAGATATCACTTCACACATTCTAGGATGGTTATAGTGAGAGAGAGAGAGAGAGAGAGAGAGAAGCCTAAGGAAAAAGGAAAGAAAAGAAAAAAAATATTTGTGAGGATGAAGACAAATTAGAACCCTTTTATATTGCTGGTTGGACTATATTTTCCCCACAATAAAAAAAAAAAAAATCTGAGTGAAATGTTATCATACCTGTGATCTCACAATTTATCTGAAACTGTTTTTAAAACAAATAATGGATAAAACAAAATAAATTTCAAAGGTCATTATAGGTTCATCATATTTACACCCTAGCCTGTTTATTGATTTATTTCCCCAAAAAGGGAATTAAGACGTATGTTTTGACAAAGGATTTAGAAGGAAAAAAATGAAAGATAACCTTTATAAGAATTTTTATTGCTGAAAATGTTTCAAATACTTATTCATGCTCACAGAGTAATCATCCATTTCTTTAATAAAAATAACGCAAAATAATAAGAATTAGAATTTGCACTAAAGACATTATGGAAATAAAGCAGTTTTTAAATTTTCTTAAGTAAAGTTAAAACTCACAAAATCAAATTTATACAATAAGAAAGCTAAACAACACAAATTGCTTAAATATTTTGGCATTTATTTTTTTATTTTTATTTTTTTAAAGATTTTATTTTATTTATTTGACAGAGAGAGACAGCGAGAGAGGGAACACAAGCAAGGGGAGTTTTGAGAGGGGAAAGCAGGCTTCCTGCTGAGCAGAGAGCCCGATGCAGGGCTCGATCCCAGGACCCTGGGATCATGACCTGAGCTGAAGGCAGACACTTAACGGCTGAGCCACCCAGGCACCCCTATTTTGGCATTTATTTACTAAAATTATTTATATACCTCATTTTTATCTTTATAGTGCATTTCCCATTTTTCCACTACAGAATATTCTCAGGTAAAGCACAGTACGTCTGTGTAGTCAAACAACAGACCTATTTATGATAGACATTTAAATATTCCTCTCTTTATAATATCCCTTCTGTGGGGTGATACATTTATCCTTTAAATCCATAACTTATATGTTAAGATGCTCAAGGTAGTTCATCCAATGGGAGTAATCAGGCAAATATAATTTCATAACACCAAATTGGTTACTTTATTTCTAAATTTTAAAGCAGTTACTTTATGCAGTTTAGGAAATCATTTTAATAAAAAGTCTTTAATTTTAGATACATATTGCATTCAACATTTATATTATTCTAGTAATTAACTGTGTTTCTGGTTCCCTGGGTCATGTTGTCATTCCATAAATTCCTCCATATAAAGAGATTTCTAGTGAATATGGGACATTTTGTCACTCTTCTTTTTGTTTTCTTTTCAGGGATTCTGGACAGATTTTTCTGTGCCAATTCATGTGAGCCAAGATTTTAAATTTTGGAATACCTTGCTTCTTCAGTTGTGGTTATTTTGAAATACTAAGGTACCTTGTGATTGCATTTATGCATTAAAAGGATTATCTAATAGTGGAAATGTAGTTTGTGTAACTTCTCTCAGGTTGATTTTATTTGGTATGAGCCATTTGACCATATTCTTCTGAAATGTTAATAATTTCTAAATGTTCATGGAAGGGTGTGGATTTTTAGACGTTTTTGCTAAAATCATTCGAGTTTTTCTTTTCTTTTTCTTTTCCTTTTTTTTCTTTCTTCTTCTTTTATTTTTATTTTTATTATTTTAACCAGGAGCTTGTCATTAAACTATCCCACCACATTTTCCCCTTTAAATCTCAGCCTTCATTTATTAGCACCTAAGGCGTGATTCTCAAAAATGCTGATAAAAACTCCACACATAATCCTTAGAAGAGCTTAACTTAACACAGTACTTACAAAACATGTTTGAAAAAAGAAATTATTGCTTGTGGTTTGAGAATAACCTCAACTGTAACTATAATATGTCAAAGAAAAATAAGTTGCAATTTTCCTTTATATTTAATTTTGAGCTTATTACAAAATTTATTTAAATGGTTTCATTTTGGGGGTTTTAATAATAAATCTGAAGAAAGTATAACCAGGGCGTTTTAATGTACATACAAAGGAATTATATTTCAAAATGCAATTTATTAAAGAAAAATGCAATTTACTAAAGAAATTCACTAAGATTTAAAAAAACATTTTGGGGAATTTCTGTCTAAGCTTTTTTCTTAGAATATAAACATCGATGCTTACATATTATAGATAGGTATTTTTCCGAAACTGGGATTGTATGGTACTATATAAATTGCTTTGAGATAATGTTTTTCCCACTTTATAATTTATTATGTATGTATTTACTGTTAATAGATGGTTTTGGAAATCATGGCTCTCTGTTTTTTTTAATTACCTGAAGTCTACGAGACTCCGTTTTCACCACTAAAAAGTAGGTCACATAATCCCTTCTTCAGAGGCAGATATGTACTGAAGAGGACACTCCAGCAGCCACAGGACTCATATGGAGAACACAATTCCTTTATGCAGCTGTCAGAGGGCCAGCACATGGATAGGGCCCAATCCTGAAGCAATTAGTGAGGGATTGCATCTGCAAAACCAAGTCCCATGTCCTCTGTCCATACAGATGTAATTTTGAAAAGAATTTTCTCGACATATGACAAAATCCAAAGCTACTTTACTACAGACTATTATTATTGCAGTTAAAAAAATCAGTTTCCTGGGGCTCCTTGGTGGCTCAGTCAGTTAAGGGTCTGACTCTTGATTTAGGCTCTTAGGTTATGATCTCAGCGTTGTGAGATTGAACCCCCTGTTGAGCTCTGTGCTACACATGGAATGTGCTTAAGATTCTCTCTGCCCCTCCAACCCCTGCATGCACTCTCTCTCTTTCAAAAACAAAAACAAACAAACGAAACAAAACAAACACACAGTTTCCTTAAAAAGCAAAAAGTTTCAAAGTACTAGTTCAATTATTCCATTTCACTTATTTTAATTCATTTATTCATTCACTTAATTAATATTTGTCAAGTGCCAAATTTTGTACCAGATTCTGTTTTAGGTATTTGTGTAAACAAACAGCTTGAAGAGGATACCTACTGTGATTTCACGATCTAGTGGGGAGTAGGCTAGAAAATACTAGGAATGTGGACGTTAGTGTTTACAAATTGCTTTATGAAGTCAAAGAATTGATTCCTCCTAAAGAGTCATGGAGAGTTTCCGCACAGAAGTGATATTTAAGTTGTGCCTCATGGAGCTCAATAGTTTTGACCAGTAGAGATGGAAGAGAAGTGCATTCTGGGTAGAGGGCCTGGAATGGACAAAGGCCTTGAGAAGTGAAATCACATAGGGCATTAAACATATGAACATAAAAAAACAGTGAACATAAAACAGTGAACATAAAAATACTGATATGGTAAGAGCACAGGAAACTACAAAGGTAAGAGTAGGATATTAGGTTGGAAATCTAGGACAGGTACAGTTCAAAAAGAGAATGTGTAGGTTTACAAATACAGCTAAATGTTGAGCGTTTTCCCTTAAGCTCGTTCTACTCTTTATATATTTTTGCACACACTATAAAGCCTAATAAACACTCATATTCACCCAAAGGAAGCTGTTACATAGCCACAGAGGCAAGTTCTAGGAACCTGAAGCTTTTTACTTAAGAGACATGTTTTCTCCTTCCTCCTCTTAGATCCAGCCCTGCTCTACCCAAACTGAGTCCCAGCCTTCTAAAGAGCTACAGAAGGGCATGAAACAGAGGATAGTGAGCAAAAAAGAATAGACTAGATTAAAGCAAATCCCTAGGGGAGGAGGATGGGGGCTAGGAAAGGGACATTAGAACATGAGACAAAGAGATCCAGAATCCAGGGATGTACTGTATGGTGACTAACATAATATAATAAAAAAATATTTAAAAAAAAGAATCTAGAACAAACTATACAAACATCTAGTCACAAGGTTTGCAAAATTTGCTTCACTTCTCAGAGATTGTGCTTTCTTTTCTGAACCAAAAGAGTTGTTGACTTGTTAATCTTAGCCATCTTTCTAGATACAACATTCAAGGACAACAAGATTTGTAATTATGAAATGAACATTGAAACTCAGGGAAGGTAAATTCCAGTCATTGCCTTGCCTTTAATTATCTGTGTATCTTTAAATATCTTCACCAAATTTTATTATTTATAATACAGATTAACAAGGGCTGTATCTGCTCCGAGCCCATCTATGTGAACATACTTGGGGAGAATTTCACAGGCTGGGCAGATGCCAACGTTTCTTCCTTTAGAGCCTAATTCAATTAGATATAAAATCAGTGTGAAAGTGTGCACCTTATTAGGTCTGGTTCCACCACAGCATGAACAAAATAAGCAGGTTTTGAAAGGCTGAAGTCAAAAGTGATCAAGGTTAATGCAAGATTAATTGCCCATCTCTTCCTAGAAACGCTCTACCAAAGATAATCCACACAACAGCCAGGCGGAGGATAGCGTTGTCTCACTAACAGAGCGCCTCTCGTGTGCATCCATAACCCATCATCAGCGCACTTCAGAAGTGATCATAAGCAGGCCCATAAGTTCCAACCACTTAGGAAAATTTTTCCATGGCCAGAATCCCTTGCTACTGGGACTAGGTCAACCACTGTTCTGAGCCATCTGGTAGCTGCATATAGGCTGTCTAGGAATTTTCTCAAGGCCAGAGGGAGAAGGCCCCTACAAGGCCCTGTGTCAGACAATGCTAGAACAAATCAGTTATTATTTCTTTTCAGCTTCTCAGCAACTCTTGAAATGTAGGTCTTATTGTCCCCATTGTATACACGAGAAAATATTGGGTCCCAATAGATAGAAGATTTTTCCAAGTGCATGTAATAACTAACATTGACAAAATCCAGTTCTGTGTAAAGAGAAAGATAAAATACGAGTGGGTGCACGTTTGTGCATGTGCGTGTATGCATGTGTGTATGTGCGTGTGCATGCGTTGAACTTCTTGAATGATGAGTACGTGGTAACATCTGTCAGTTGCATGAGGTTAAAGTGGATTGAATAAGCATAAACGACCACATTTTTCTCATAAGTCAAAAAGAATGATTTGTTAGCTTTGAAAAGCACTTTTCCTTCTAATAGAATTAATTATATTGAAGATGGAATCCATTTATAAGAAATCTACACATAAATGGCATTGGCCTTGATAATATCCATACACTGGATGTGCAAACCAAGGTGGAAAATGTTATTTTAAAAGAAAAAGTGACACAAGTTGTTTTGCAAATTGTTTTCAAAGTATACTTGATGAAGTATCTTCCTTTCTTTTAATAATGATTTCCTACCCAATTACATGTTTCAATATCGCCATTCAAATAGTGGAGTGAGCAGTAGCTAAGTGCAGGTCTACATGCCTACTTACTGTCTACTTGTCTCCCTCTCTAGTAATCTAGATTTATGGTACATCTACCCTTCTCCTTCATCTGCAAGGTCCTAGGACATTCAGGTAGCCAATCTGCCCTTAAATATGTCTCTAAGGAAATGGTGCTAATTAGTATTGGAATTTACAGCCTTCCATTTTATTGACTTGTCCTACTTTCTTCGATAATTAACTAATGAGTAAAGTAATGAGCTATGTTAGTCAGTCATGCTGTTCAATTAAACGGCAAATCAATTATTGAAAATAGTTTCGGACAGCTCTAACGTTGGCATGATGTGTGCGTGGATATTGAATGCAAGTGTAATTATGTCCTAGATATTACAAAGTCAGTCTGCGTGAGGGTGTTATGACTGAAAAGGTCCTTTCTGACTGCAGTGCAAATATGATCTGATATCAAAATCCCAATAAGTCATTATTTGCCTATGTCCATTCTACAGTTTGTAGTTTTCACTCAGCTGAGACATTGCTGCTTTCTTTGGTTTGGGTGACGTACGTTACAAAGCAGAGTCTAGTGGCTGAATATTAAGAGAGATGGCAAAGAAACAGGAATCAACTTTTTCACTTTAAAAGAGTGTCAAGGGTGGCATGAAGTGGAGATGGGTCTAGCTGAGATTTGCCTTTTTCCTTTCAATCTCAGGTTGCTCATCTGAAATATTTTCCATTTGTCTTTAATTATATTGAGCTAGAGAATTTTCTCTAAAATATAATATATAAATATTTATTAGGCAGAGAGCAGAATTCAGTCTCATGGTAGAGTGAGCAGAGAGCACGTGCATGTGCCCACAGTATATACACACAGTACACACACACACACACACACACACACACACACACCCTAGGAGACTAAAGCCAATTGGCAGAGTACAAAGAGTCCTTGTAAGTCTCTGTCCTCAAGTGTCTCTTGAGGACAGGTAGAGTGACCATGGGCTCCTTACCAGCCATGCTCTCAACCTATCTGCATTTCGAATCCTTTCTGCTTTGTGTTTCTCACTCAATTCCTTAAGAAGCCCCTATCACCTTACGCCTTCTCTGTGCATGACCTTATACTCATAGTTTACTGTGGATTTTACATACAACACCTTATAGTTTTTCCACCTTGACCTTGTGGTTATCCATAACTTAGCATACGAAACTGGCTCAGCCTAGTGCATTTTTAAATCATGGAATGTCTTAGTTAACAATTCCTCAAAGATGTCAGTTATAATACTGTGGACAATTCAGACTCATAATAACCCATCACTATTTTTAAAAAAAGAATCTTTAATCTGAGATCCATTCTATTCTTATTTCTTCTTCATAACAGCCTGTGGTCCTCAATATCGTAGAATATTTATTATGTTTTCCTTTAATATCGCTTATACTGTGATTTTAGAGCTCATACATTCTTTTTTTTTTTTTTTTTAGAGCTCATACATTCTTAAGAAAATCTTCTTTCAGAGAAAAATTGAGTAAAGTTTTAAATGGTAAGGTTTTTTTACCATGAGAGAATGCAATTTGCACCTTCAATTTGCACCCAAATTCTTTAAAAGTGTAAAGATAGTTTTTATCCCCTAAATTACAGTTTAAAATTTTAACCTTCAAAATGATTAAGGTCTGTTACACAAACAACAAAGCAAAGCAAATCAAAGCCAGGTCAAAAAAGGCAACATCAAGTTTTCATTTCCAAACAGTTTTAATTCTGTGTTTGTGTTCTTGCCTGAGAGGAGGCAAGGAACACAAACATTCCCATATGAACCAAATTAGAATTTACATATGAATTACATTAGAAATATGAGCTCCATCAAGGAATAATTAGCACTGTCCTGGGTTATGTGAAGGCGAACAAAATTAAATAAGAACAATTTCAAAGCAAGTTTTGTTTTGCCTCTTCGACTAAGCTGGTTTAATCAGTGATAATGACTGAAATAAATCCACTCCATCCATTGTAATGTACAGCGTACCATATTGTGTGAAATGCCATTACCGACTTAGTAAATCATAAAGTCAATGAGAGGACATCACTCAGGGGTCTTTGACATGGTTACTTTGTGCTTAATGCCAAGTGTAGAGGTGGGAGAACTTGATCCAATCAGAAAGCACAGTGAGGGTGAATGTTACAAAAATATTCCAGGGAGACATCATAAAAGTCAAGGAGACTCTTCGAAAACATCATATGTGTTTTGTGTTGCATTTGTTGATGTGATTATTGTGATTGTTATTTTATGCTCACAGAG
Source organism: Ursus arctos (assembly GCF_023065955.2). Classification (NCBI taxonomy): domain Eukaryota; kingdom Metazoa; phylum Chordata; class Mammalia; order Carnivora; family Ursidae; genus Ursus; species Ursus arctos. Next base: position 13,784,668 of record NW_026622997.1, on the reverse strand, counting down.
GACAAAGACTGAAACTTCTCTCTGCAAAAAATGACAATGCTACCAAAGAAACAGAGACATTAAAACACCCAACTGGAATCAGCCTGGTGACAGCGATGAGCTTCAGTCACTAAACAGGGCTGTGGTTTATGAGCGCCTCCCCTAATGAGCTAAACTCCAGTGACCATAAAACTGAAATATAATTATGACATTAAAGATGCCTATATTTGAACTTAATTATTAATTAATTTAATGAGAAGAGAGAAGGTTGTAAAAGTGCTAATTAAATGGCTCTGTAAAACTGCAGACGGTGGAGGATTTACCAAATGATGAATCCCACAACAGTATTTTTGCTATATCAATATTCTATTAATATACAGTATGCCGGGGTCCTGGCTAGAAGGTGGTTGTTAAGTTGATGTGCGAGGGTGTGGTGTGGGATGACCTAAAACTCCCAGTGACAGCAACCTTGAGGATACTTCAGCCCCTCCGTTGCGAGGAGATACGAAGTCTGCAAATGAATTAAGGAGGTCAAGGCACAGCTCCTCTGACTGCAGTTACATGGAAGTAAAGGGTTTTTGTTGCTGTCCTTGAGCCACTCTCTTAGATCCTGTGGTGTTTAAGAGAGTCAAGGTCAACTTGCTTTGTACTAATCAAAGGTGTGGGTTTGTGAAAAGTCTAAATACTCATCTATCCTCAAAAACAGGACACCTCATATAATATGCTTGTGGTAATGGAGTTAAATTGAGATCACAAGTCTTAGCAATTAATGTACTGGAACGAACAATATATGGATTTTAGCATGAGATAGACTTAGGTTCAAATTCTGGTTCTAGGGACGCCTGGTTGGCTCAGTCTGTTGAGCGGTCAACTCTTGCTTTTGGCTCAGGTCATGATCTCAGGGTCCTGGGATTGAGCCCTGTGTCAGGCTCTGTCCTCAGTGGGGAGCCTGTTTCAGGATTCTCTGTCTCCCTCTGCTCCTCCTCCTGGTGGCATGTTCTCTCTGTCTCTCTCTCAAAAGTAAAGAAATAAGTCTTTTTAAAAAAAATCTGGTTCTATCCCATATCAGCTAGGTAACCTTGGGGAAGCAGATACACTTCTCTGGGCTTCAGTTTCTTCATTAGTAAAATGGGGTAAAAATTCCTAAAGTCATATGGACTTTGAGAGGATTGTAATAATAAAATGAGTAATGCACCTAGCACAGTTCATACTCAGAGGGTGCATAAAACTCTCCGTGCTGAATTAGTACTTGAGAGGAGCAGTTTGTGAGATTTCCACGCCACATCATGGTATGAAATGGCCCTTTAACCCTCGCACGTAGGAAGCAGTATTCACCTGATGGCAGGCTTTAAAAAGAAGGAGTCATCACGAGAAAGATGTTCATTGTTCAATCTAATGCAGAAGACTTTTTATTGATGCATTTTTAACGCTACTGGGGTCAAATATAAAAGGAAAAAATAATATTTGAGGACACATTTCAAAGAATAGCTAAATGAAATTCACGGTGCTTAAAAACACAGTATGCTAATTGTTCGTACAAGCTGAAGATTGTCCTTATCAATATGCAAAGTATAATAAACAGATTTTCTTATCATGAAAATATGATTAAAAATGGATTCAAATTAAGGGCATGATGATGTTTCAATTACTTGAGTAAATCCAACGCCCTTGCTCTTTTTTTCCATGCTGTCTTATTGTACAGCTTTTTCTAGTCAACATAAACTCTAATACTTTTAAAAGCCAGTCATAATTATAAAAATAAGAATAATCAATGAATTAAGAAAGAATCTATGTAGGAGCAAAGGCATATCTTTTCATTTAATCACAAAATGAATTTAGTAATTGAAAATGCTATTGATTATCTTTAGAGTGGAAATATTCATAAACAAGCTTGAAAAACTTGGACTTACTCAAAATCCATTTATGGATGAGGATCTAAATGTATACATTTCACATTAAACATGACTTTGTTTTGTTTGTTGCTTAAACCACAGAAATTAGTTTTCTCATAATACCAGAGTCTAGAAGTCAGAGATTCAGGTGCTTGCTGTCAGGAATGATTTCCTCTGAGGCCTCTGTCCTTGGCTTGTAGGTGGCAGTCTCCTCACTATGTCACGTGGTCTTCTCTCTTTGTGTGTCTGACTCTTCATTCCCTCTTCTTCTAAGAACACCAGTCATATCGAATCAGAGCCCTCCACATAACCTCATTATGTATATATTTACCACGTAAAAGGCTGTATCTTCAAATACAGTCACATTCTGAGGTGCTGGAGGTTAGGGCTTCAATCCATGAATTTAGGGAAACATAACTCATCCCATCACGATGTATAATACCACATTTATGATCTTTTCCTAAATATTTGCTATCTCAATGAATAGCACCACCATCCGTCTAGTTCCATAATCCAGAAAGCCAAGAGCCATTTTTATACTTTCTTTCCTTCCCCCACTCATCTACCATCACGAACTACTGTGAACTGCAGTACCTTACCTCCGAAGTACCTCTCTGGGGTCATCAATGTTTTCCACATTTAACCCTAAGTCTATCCAGTTAAAATGACCACCTGTAGAATAGCCTCCTAATTAATTATTTTTCCTCCTTCCATTACTGGTCCTCTCCCAATGATTCAGTACATAGCAGCCACTGTCATCTCTTCTGAATGAAAATAGGATCCTCTTACTGTCCCAGATAAAAGCATTTTATGGTTTCCCATTGCTCTTAAGGCGAAGACCAAACTCCTTAAAGTGGGTCACAAAGCCTTGGTTGGTCCCTGAAGCCCCTGTCTGCTTCTTCAGTCTCAACCCGAACTCCCCACACTGTAGAGTCCAGCCTTAATGGCTTCTTTCCGCTCCTGAGCCCCTGTTTCTTCCTGCCAGAGAGCCATGGCACACACCTCCCATCTACACTAAGCATTCTCCTCTTGCCTTTCCCACTGCTCTTCCCATTATCTCTAAGCTCTCAACTCTAATGCCATTTCCTCCCCATCATTTCCTCCCCCACCTGCTTGGGTCGGGTCTTTCCATTATACCCGTGTAAAGGTAAGTTTTCCTTTCTACCTGTCACAATTCTGGAGCCTGGCACCTTGCTGGTTTAAAATAATAGAAGGGGCTTTTTATAACTCCAGTCAGAAAGGAGATTGGCAATTTTTTCAACCAGGGAGGACAGGAGATATGCCAGTGGCAGGCTGACCTCCGCAGTGTTGAGAATCTGATTTTTAAATTTATTTACTTATTTATTTTCTTAATTGAAGTTTAATTGACATATAACTTTATATTAGTTTCAGGCCTACAACATAATGATTTGACATATGTATACACTGTGAAATGATCACCACAATAAGTTTAATTATCATCTGACACCATAAAAAGTTAAGAGAATTCTTTTCCTGTGATAGAAAAATTTTAAGATTTATTTTCTTGGCATCTTTCAAATTTGCAATATAATATTACCGACTATAGCCACTATGGTGTTCATTACCTCCCCATGATTTATTTATTTCATACCCAGAAGTTTGCTCCTCTTGATCCCCTTTACCCATTTGCCTACTCCCCCAAAACCCTTCCCTTCTATTCTCTGTATCAATGTGTTTTGTTTTGTTTATTTTTGTTTTGTTTTTTTTAGATTCCACATATAAGTGAAATCACATACAGTATTTGTTTTTCTCTGTCTGACTTATTTCAATTAGCATAGGCTCATATATGTTGTTGCAAAGGCCAGGACTGCATTCTTTTTTATGGCTGAGTAATATTCCATTGATTGGATAGATAGATGATAGATAGATAGACAGATAGATAGATAGATGATAGATAGATAGATAGATAGATAGATAGATATAGATAGATAGATAGATAGATAGATAGATAGATAGATGATAGATAGATAGATAGATAGATAGATAGATAGATAGATAGATGATAGACCAGCAGCATCTTTGCTCATTCATCCATTGATGGAAACTTAGGTGGTTTCCATATCTTGGCTATTATAAATAATACTGCAATGAGCATAAGGGTGCATATATTGTTTCAAATTAGTGTTTTGATTTTTTGGGATACATACCCAGAGTGGAATTGCTGGATCATATGGTAACTGTACTTTAATTTTTTGAATAACATCCATACTGTTTTCCACAGTGGCTGCAGCAATTTACATTCCCACCAACAGTTCATGAGGTCCCCTTTTCTCCACATCCTTGCCAACACTTATTATTTTTGATTTTTTGGATGCTAGCTATTATGACAGGTGTGAAGTGATATCTTACCGTAGTTTTGACTTGCATTTTCCCTGATGATGAGTGATGTCAACATGTTTTCAGGTGTCTGTTGGCCATCTGTATGTCTTCTTGGAAAAATGTCTATTCAGAGCCTCTTCCCATTTTTAAATGGATTTTTAATTGTTATGTGAGTTTTTAAATATAGTTTGGATATTCATCCCCTTACCAGATATATGATTTGTAAGTATCTTTTCTCATTCAGTAGATTGTCTTTTATTTTTTTTTTTTATAATTTCTTTCACTGTGCAGAAGCTTTTTAGTTTGACATAGTCCCATTGTTTATATTTAGCTTTTGTTGCCGTTGCCTTTGGAGTCAGATCCAAAAAATATTGCCAAGACCAATGTCAAGTAGCTTACTACCTACATTTTCTTCTAAGGATTTTATGGTTATTGGTCTTACATTCAAGATATTAATTCATTATGAGTCAGTTTGGGGTCCTGTGAGAATAGTGGTCCATTTTCATTCTTTTGCAGGTGGCTGTGCAATTTTCCCAGTATCACTTATTAAAAAGATGATCCTTTCTCCATTGTATATCCTTGAATCCTTTGTCATAAATTTGGGTTTGTTTCTGGGCACTCTATTCTGTTCCATTGATCTATGTGTCTGATTTTATGCCAATACTAAACTGTCTTGATTGCTAAGATTTGTAATACAGTTTGAAGTCAGAAAGCATGATACTTCTAGCATTGTTCTTCTTTCTCAAGATTGTTCTGGATGTTTGGGATCTTTTGTGTTTCCACTCAAATTTTAGGATTGTTTGTTCTAATCCTATAAAAAATGTCATTGGAATTTTGATAGGGATTGCACTGAATCTACAGATTTCTTTGGGTAATATGAACATTTTAGCAATATTCATTCTTTTAATTCAAGAGCACGAGATACATTTCCATTTATTTGTGTCTTCAATTTCTTTTGTCAATGTCTTACAATTTTTATTGTATAGGTCTTTCACATTCTTGGTTAAATTTATTCTTAGGGGCGCCTGGGTGGTGCAGTCGTTAAGCGTCTGCCTTCGGCTCAGAATATGATCCCAGCGTTCTGGGATCGAGCCCCACATCAGGCTCCTCCGCTAAGAGCCTGCTGCTTCCTCTCCCACTCCCCCTGCTTGTGTTCCCTCTCTCGCTGGCTGTGTCTCTCTGTCACATAAATAAATAAAATCTTTAAAAAAAAAAATTATTCCTAGGTATACTACTGTTTTTGGTGCAGTTGTAAATGGGATTGTTTACTTAATTTCTCTTTTCGATAGTTTGTTGTTAGTGTATAAAACACATTTTTGTATATTGATTTTGAACCATTCAACTTTACTGAACACATTTTTTAGTTCTAACAGGCTTTTGATGGCTTCTTTGGGATTTTCTATGTATAAAATCATGTCATTTGTAAACAGCAACAGTTTTACTTATTCTTTTCCAATTTGGATTGCTTTAATTAATTTATTTTTTTCTGTCTAATGCTCTGGCTAGGGCTTCCAATACTATGTTGAATAAAAATGATGAGTTGGCATTTTTGTTTTGTTCTGGAACTTAAATGAAAAGCTTTCAGCTTTTTGCAGTCCAGTATGATTATAGTTGTAGGCTTGTTATTCACCAGGTACATTCTGTCTACACCAATTTGTTAAGAGTTTTTATCATAAATGGATGCTGAATTTTGTCAAATGCTTTTTTGCATCTATTGGAATAACTATTATTTTTTATCTTTCATTTTGTTACTCTGGTGTTTCATGTTGACTAATTTGTAGATGTTGAACTATCCTTGCATCCCTGGAATAAATTTCACTTGATCATAGCATGTAATTTTTAAGATGTATTGTTGAGTCCAGTTTGCTATTATTCTGTTATGGATTTTTGCATCTATGTTCATCAGGGACTTGGGCTAGAATTTTCTTCTTTGTGTGGTGTCCTTGTTTGGTTATCAGAGTAGTTATAGCTTTGTAAAGTGACTTTGGAGCATTCCTTTCTCTTCAATTTTTTTGATGAGTTTGAGAAAGATTGTATTAAATCTTCTATGAATATTTATTAGAATTCACTAGTGAAGCCATCTGGCCCTGGACTTTTGTTTCTTGAGGGTTTTTTGATTACTGATTGAGTCTGCTTACTAGTAATCAGTCTGTTGAGATTTTTCTATTTCTTCATGATTCAGTTTTGGAAGATCATATGTTTCTAAGAATTTATCTATTTCTTCAAGGTTGTCCAATTTGATGACATGCAATTATTCCGAGTAGTGTCTATAATCCTTTGTATTTCTTTTGTATCAATTGTAACTTCCTCTCTTTAATTTCTGATCTTATTTGAACCCTCTCTTATTTTTTTTTAGTGAGTTTAGCTGATGGTTTCTCAAATTTGTTGATCTTTTCAAAGAACCACATTTATTTTCATTCATCTTTTCAATTGTCTTTTTGTCTCTCTTTCATTTATTTCCATCTGATCTATATTATTTCTTTCCTTCTACTAACATTGGGATTCATTTGTACCTCTTTTTATAGTTTCTTTAGGTGCAAAGTTAGATTGTTTACTAAAGATTTTGTGTGTGTGTGTGTGTGGTTTTTTTTGGTGTTTTCGTTTGTTTGTTTGCTTGCAGTAAGCCTGTATTGCTATAATCTTCCCTCTTAGAAGAGCTTTTGCTGCATCCCATAGGTTTTGTTATATTGTATTCCCATTTTTATTTATCATAAAGTATTTTTTAATTTCTCCTGTTATTTTTTTGCTTACCCATTGGTTGTACACTGTTTAGTCTCTAATGTTTGTGTTTTCTCCATTTATGTTCTTATAATTGATTACTAATTCCATGCTGTTGTGGTCAGAAAGGATGCTTGATATGATTTCAATCTTCTTAAATTTATTGAAACTTGTTTTGCAGTTGAACATATAATCTATGCTGCAGAATGTTCCATGTGCACCTGCTGGTTTTGGATGGAATATTCTATATACATCTGTTAAGTTTAACGGGGCTAATGTCTCATTTAAGGCTGTTCTTTCCTTATTGATTTTCTGTGTTGATGATCTCTCCATTGATGGAAGTGGGGTACCAAAGTTCTCTACTATTTTTGTATTGTTGTCAATTTCTCTTTTTAGATCTGGTAATATTTGCTTTATATATTTACATATTCTGATGGTGTGTGCATAGATATTTATAAATGTTATATATTCTTGCTGGATTGACCCCTTTATCATTATATAATGACCATCTTTATTTTTTATTGCATTTTTTGTTTTAAAGTTGATTCTAAGTATAGCTACCCTAGTTTTCTCTTGGGTTCCATTTGCGTAAAACATCTTTTCCATCCCTTTACTTTCAGTTTCTGTGTGTTGTGGCATCTGAAGTAAGTCTCTGTAGGCAGTATATAGATGCATCTTGGTTTGTTTCTTTGTTTTGTTTTAAGTCCATTTACTAACTCTGATTTTTGATTGGATAATTTAGTCCATTTACATTCAAAGTAATTATTGATAGGTATGTACTTGCCTCTTTGCTAATTGCTGTTTTGTTGTTGTTTTTTTTCCCCTCTATTTCTTTCTTCTTCTCTTATTCTCTTTCCTTGTGGCTTGATGACTTTCTTTAGTGTTCTGTTTAGATTCTTTTCTCATTATTTTTTGTGTCTCTACTAGGGTTTTGCTTTGTGGTTATCATCAGTCTTATGTGTAACAGCTTCTCTCTTTCTCCTCCTCTCTCTCAAGTTGTTATTTACTTAAGTATGAATACATTTCAAATTCTACATTTTTATTTTCTCTTCTCAGTTTTATGCTGTTGATGTAATATCTTACAACTTTTATTTTGTGTATCCTGTAACTAATTATTGTGATTAGTTATTTTTACTGCTTTCCCCTTTTAACCTTCATACTAGCTATAAAATTGATTAATCCACTACCCTTGTTATATATTGACCTTTACCAGTGAGAATTTTACTCACATATATTTCCTTTTTACTAATCAGTGCCCTTTCTTTTTGGCTTAAAGTAGTCCCTTTAGTATTTCTTGTAGGATCAGTTTAGTTTTTGTTTGTCTAGAAAGCTCTTTATGTCTCTTTCAATTCTGAATGATAATCTCGCTGGGTAGAGTATTCTTGGTTGCAATGTTTTTCCCTTCAACACTTTGAATGTGTCTTGCCACTGCCTTCGGATGCAAAGTTTCTCCTGAAAAATCTATTGATAACCTTATGAGGGTCCTCTTGCACGTAATAATTTGTTTTTCTCTTGCTGCTTTTAGGAGTCTCTCTTTATCTTTAACTTTTGACATTTTTAATTATAATGTGTTGTTGTATCTTGTTTTGAACTTCCTGGACTCTCCTGGCTCTGGGTGTTTGTTTTCTTCTCCCAGTGGAAGTCTGCAGCAATAATTTCTTCAAACACTTTCTGCCCTTTCTCTTTCTTTTCTTCTTCTGAGGCCTCTATAATGTGAATGCTAGTCTGCTTGATGTTGTCCTATGGGTCTCTTAAGCTACCTCCATTTTTTAAAATTCTTTTTCCTTTTTTGCGGCTCTGTTTGGGTAACTTTCACTGCCTTGTCTTCCTAATTAATCTAGTCTGTTGTTGAACCTCTGTGGTGTATTTTTCAGTTTCGTTTTGTATTCTTTAGCTAATGACTTCTGTTTGGTACTCTCTTATTTTTTCTATCTCTTTGTTGAAGTTACGATTATCCATTCTTCTGAGTTTGGCGAACATCTTTACTACCATTCCTTTGACCTCTTTATCAAGTAAATTACTTGTGTCTCCAGTTTATTAAGTCTCCCCCCCACCACCACCATCACCTTTGTGTTTGATATCTTGTTCTTTTGTTTGGAACATAGATCTCAGTCTTCTCGTTTTGTGTGACTTTCTGTTTGTTTCTGTGTGTTAGACATCTCTTTCAGTTTTGAAGGCATATCCTTGTGAGGAGATGACACATTATTTAACCCTTCCCTATCTCTTGGTTGTCTCTTGAACCTCTGTGGCTGTCTAAGCAGCCTGATATGTTCTTGGTAGGTCCCACTTGTCAAGGGAGTGCAACATCATCTGCATGTTCCGGTGGGAGGGATCTTAATCAGCCCCTAGTTTCAGGCTGGTTGGATGCTAAACCCTCATGTAGTCGTTTTTAAGGTATGCAAATATATAATACTGTGGGATTGCAATCCTAAACCATGCTGGTCTCCAGGCCAGGCCGTTTGGAGGTGTCCCTTTGGTGACAACTGAAAAAATTAGGGCTCCAGATGAGTATATGAGCTCCTTTCTGAGAGACATTGGAAAGCTGTAGCAAGGTCAAAGGACAGTACAAAGATTGCATTCTCAGAGCTCTTCAGAGGCTCTAGATGTGTGGTAATCCTGAAGCATGCCTTTCAGACAGAAGCTGCAGTACAAGTAATTTAACAGGCTTTTTTTTACAGGAAGATCGGGGTATATTGTATTCTGTCTGTTGAGTGCCCTGTTTCTCCAGTTGTTTCAGACTTTTGGGGCTCAGAAATGCAATCATCTCTCTGTGAGATGCTGTAAGGTTAGCAAATGAGTCTCCTTCACATGTGATGTATGTGCTTTTCAAACCACTGCTTTTGTACTGAGTCAGAGGGTATGTGAGTGTGCGTATAAGCCGTTTAAGAGCAGAATCTCTGCTCCCTACAGCTCCATGGCTCTCCTGGATGTAAGCCCCATTGTTTTTCAAAGGCAGACATGTTGGGGACTCATCTCTCTGGTGTAGGTTTCAACGGTTGAGGTGCCTTATATGGGGAATAAAATGCCCCTCAGGCTCCTACTTTGTGAGGTCCCTCCTGTTTGTGGGTCACCATGCCAAGGGTAGTGTTTTTGGTAAGACTGACTCTTTGCCGCTCTTATCCAAAATTGATGTAGCCCTTTTATCCTTTGTTGTGGAGTAGCAGTTCAGCTAGCTTTTAGGTCTTTTTCAGAGGGAGTAATTTCATATGTAGTTATAGATTTGTTGTGTCCCTGGGAGGACAGGATTTTAGGATCTTCCTATGCTGCCATCTTGAATTGCCTTACATTGAGTGTGTTTTAGAGGTCTGCTTATGATGGTATGATATCCTGGTTCTTAGAATGGACTTATGATTAGAATGAAAGTCTGAAAAGATTAATTAGCTAATCTTGGATTAGAAAATTTCAAACTAATTGAACAAGGGAAATAATTCAACTCATCAGTCAAATCCCAGACTGTTATCATATAGCACAAGATGATATAGCAAACTGTAACATGGCATAATTATAGTTGCACATTGTCACAGTAAAAACTTTCAAGGCAGGGGAGAGCCATTTTTTTTTTAAAGGTTGGAATAACTGGAGTGATTTATGGTAAAAAAAATCAGTGAAGTAGTATCAAGATTGTGATTAGAGAAAATATTATAAATAACTAGCATTACACATAGTATTTTAGTCTTTCCTCTTCCCACACACACATGTGCACACATACATACACACATAGATATACAAATAATGGGTAGTGGAGGAATGCGAATGTCAGAGTAGTGAACATTTATTCTAAGTACAAAAGTACAAGAAGGGACAATCATTTCCCTTATTAATAAAAAAATGATTTTTTTAATGAAAGTACTTGATGAATTATAAAGGCTAGGTGAGTATAAACTATTGTTATCACCACTAGCGCAGTTAACATTATATCCTCCTGTAGCACTGAGCCTATGTATCCTCAAAAGTAAATGAATAATATCTCTCCATTCTATGACAAGTACTGGCAAGGGTAGTGACTATGCCTCTGAAGACAATTTGTTATGTTCAAAATAAAGAAGAAAAGGAAAAAGGAAATTCCCTAAATGGCTAAAAGTCCTTCCCTACTCCTTGGAGTTATATAACTAAAGCAGGTCCCCTTCTGGGTTTCCATTGGAGGGACCCCAGAAGATCCTCACCCAACCACCTCCAGATGATGGAAAGCATGGACACACAGTGTGCTGAGAATCACTAGCAATATCCTTCTCTCTTTTACCTTTAACAAGGCCCCTATGGCTCCTGTTCTTCTGCTCACTGCTTTCCTTCTTCCGCCTGCCATCACCAGGGGGCCACAAGGTAAAGGAATCCCGCTGTGCTCAAAAGCCCACAAGCCTCCAAACGATGTCAGTGCTAAATTCACTTTACGCCGTACACCCGTTTACTTAGTCAACAAGCTTAAGTCGGCCAGAGCTATCAGTTTTGTCGAAAACTGTCATCAGTTCTTTTTCACTTTTAATTTATTCTCTTTATGGAAGCCAAAGGAGTCTTTATCTGGCAGATCAGTCAAATCTCCTCCGGCCAGTTTCTTTGAGGGGCTTTTAAGATACAACTCCAGGTCCTTACACTGACCACCACCCCAAGGCTCCGGAAGAGTCACCCAGCCCAAGCTGTGGCCACAACCCCTCTGAAAGGGCCTTCCTGCCTCAGGCTTTTACAGATGTTTTGCTTCTACCAGAAATTGCTTTTTTCCCCTCTTTACCAACTAACTCATACTCAACGTTAACAGTGTCTTCTTTTCCCTTTCCCCTATGAAAGCACACACGTTGGGAATTATGTAGCTCACTGGTTGGAAATAACTCATCATTTCAACTAGTGATGTATATAATTACATGTTAGACTGAGCTCTTCCCATAACCATTTGGGAGAACTTAACCAATAGCTTGAACTCTGTGTCCCAAATTTCCCTTTGGTAAAATGAGAGGCCTAAATTGTTGTCTTTTTAGACCTCAAGGGCCTATTCAGTTTTAGTGATTCCACTAAAATTCTATTTTTAAAAAATATTTTATTTATTTATTTGAGAGAGAGAGAGAGAGAACGAGTGGGCAGGGACCAGAGGGGCAGAAGGAGAGACAGAAGCAGACTCCCTGCTGAACAGGGAGCTAGACAGCGGGGCTCAATCCCAGGACCCTGAGATTATGACCTGAGCCAAATGAGGACACTTAACTGGCTAAGCCACCCAGGTACCCATTACTAAATTCCATTTTTTTTTAAGATTTTATTTATTTATTTGACAGAGAGAGACAGCCAGCGAGAGGGAACACAAGCAGGGGGAGTGGGAGAGGAAGAAGCAGGCTCCCAGCGGAGGAGCCTGATGTGGGGCTCGATCCCATAACGCCGGGATCACGCCCTGAGCTGAAGGCAGACGCTTAATGACTGAGCCACCCAGGCGCTCTTAAATTCCATTTTTGATTATGAATTAGTAAAGGTCATATGAAGGTTGGCATAATGAGTAAACTGGAGAGAGCATGTGTTCTCATAAATCACATAATCCTCAATTAGCTCTCAGGTACAAGACTCCTAGGCCTATGGATAAATATTTTTATTTAGGAGTCAGAAATGTGGGGATATATTTTTTTTCCAGCTCCATTCACAGTCATTATAAAATAGTTCATTTGCATAGCAACAGGAAAAATATTTCAGCAGCAGACTAGATTCCATGGGGCCACAAAAGAAAAAAAAATCTATTGTGAATTATTATATATAATAATACATATATAGTGATCAAAAGAAAAGTTCAGCTTTTAGTAGAGCACAAGTTAATTTCAGCTTATTTAGAATTTTATTCCTCCCATGTTCATAAACTTTCTAAACTCCAAGTATAAGATTTTATTTAGTTATCTTAAAGCAGAATTGTGACAAACTTTTGTCTATTTTGTTTGCAACATACCCTTTAAATGAAAGAACCACAGCTACTAGATTAGCCAAACATGTTTCATCATTCTGTCTAAAGACAGCACAGAACGAACACTGTGATCTGAGCCTAAAAAATCTACTCAAGATCTTAGAATTTCTTCTAAATATTTGGTTTTTTTTTTTAAGTACAAAGATGATATCTGCTGACTTCCAGATCTACTCAGCTTTCCTGAATCCATCAACTCCAGTTTAAGATTCAAGAAAATGAAAATAGATTCATGAGGTTCTGGATATTTCATGACCATGTTTATATCTTGAGCTCGTCTTAGTCTTGATGGTAAGGTAGTTAGGCACCCTGGCCAAATCCGTTTTTCTCAAAATAGTTCTGTATTTGAACCTCAACGTTTATTTAAAATTTTAATTTGAGGTGAAAATCGCAACACACACTAAGGGTTACATATAGTGAAAGGAAAGTCTTGATCCTATTCATGTGCCACAAATACCCACTTTTCCTTACTCAAAACAACCCCGGTTGCCTGTTTCTTGTGAGTTTTTTAAAGATATTTTATGTATGCAATCACACATGTCATGTAAGTAGCTTTTTCCCCTGCAAATTATTCACAGTGTTGTGCACCTAGTTTTTCTGCTAGAAGTGGTACCAATTAGGAGTTTCACTGGGAATGCTCACTACTGCTTGTTCCCACATGCTCCTGACAACACAGGGTGGTCGGACTTGTAGATCATTGTCGATCTATTGGAAGAAAATGTACATCTCTTCATGACTTCACATTTTAATATACCCTTCTTTTGTTGTGCATGAAGTCGAACATTGTTTCAAACTATTCTTACTCTCATTCCTCCAGACTACCCGTTCATGGCTTTTGCCATTTTTCCCTTTTTTAATTGTTTTTTTATTGATAGGAAGGAGTGTTTTGTGTACTCAAGTATCTAAACCTCTTCATTGTTTTGCAAGTATTGTCCCCAGGACACGATTTGGTTTTGACTTTGTGTGCTTTTTCCACTGCAGACTTTCAATATTTTTATGTGTTTAAATTTTAAAACGTTAAAAAAAATAGTTTCAAGATTTTTTCTCATTCATACAAAGGATTCCACATCTTTGAAATTATAAAAATTTTCCATGTCTTATTCCATGGTTTTTATTTGTGATTTTGTTGTTATATTTAAATCATTAATCTACTTTGAGTGAGTAATGAGAAAGTGATCTGTATTTTTTTTAATGGTGGGCATCAGCACATGTAATATTATACATCTTTCCCCCAGTAATGTGAATATCACTTTTATCATAAATTGCTATATTTCTTGGGGTCTATTATTAGAGTTTGTTATATTCTACTGATCTATTCCTATTAAATGTTTGTAATAGCTTGTTGTGTCTTTTTTCTTCAGAACTTCCCTGGAAATTTTATATATTCAACTTTTAATATTATTCTAGAATAGCTGAAATAGTGCCAGATAATTATTTTGTTATTTTTATTGACTTTTATTACCTGTGTAGATCAATTTAGGGAAAACCATTTGTGTTATAATTGAGTCTTAATTCATGAGATGAAATCGATGTTTTATTCATAACATTTTTAAAATGTTTTCAGAAAAATTATAAAGTTTCTTCATATAGAAATTTTACATTTTTGTTGAATTTGCAACAAGGCACTTTATTTTTGCTACTATTATAAATTGAATATTTTCTTCTATTATAGTTCTTTTTTTGCAGCTTTATTGAGGTATAACGGACAAATTAAATTGTATATATTTAAGCTGTACATCTTGGTGAATTTATGTATATGTGTACAATCAAGTTAATTAACATATTCATCACCTCACAAAGTTACCTTTTTTTTTTTTTCTGGTAAGAACACATATCTACTCTGTTAACAGAATTCAAGTACACAATACACTATTATTCACTATAGTCACCATGTCATACATTAGATCGTCAAAACTTATGCATCTTGTAATTGAAAGCCTTATCCCCCAATCAACAACTTCGCATCTCCCCTACCCTCCAGCCCTTGGCAACCACCATTCTACTCTTTGCTTCTGTAAGTTCAACTTTTTTCGATTCCACATATAAGTGAGATCACACAGTGTTTTTCTTTCTCTTCCTGGTGTATTTCACTTAGCATAATGCTTTCCAGGTTCATCCATGTTCTCACACATATTTTATAATGTGATTATTAATATTGTGATAGTATTATAATATTTACTATTTTGTAATTGTATTTTTTATCCATTAAAAATTTTAACTGTTGGATTTATTCTAAGAAGGCTATTGATTTTTCAAATTAACTTTTTATTAACCTTACTAGATTCTTTTGTTTTCTTTCAATTTCTCAGTTGCCTCTATTCTGCTGGGATTTTTTCAGTTCATAATTTAATCTGAATAATAATAGTTTCGCCTCTACCTTTACATTTGTATATGTCACTTCTTTTCCTTATCTAATTACATTAGCTAATATCTTCAAATATTTTTTTAATGGTAACTGGTAATAGTGGACATCTTTGCTTTGTAACAATTAAATATTAAATTGTAACTATGTGCAAAGCACAATATTAACTTTGAGAAGAGTCAAAGGATGCTTGATGATGTTTGAATTGTGTTATTGGGAAATTTATTATGTAAGGGGAGAGTTACAAGTTAATAGCTCTAATTTGAGATAAAAGCTCTAGGTAAGATAATGATGAAATATAGTCAAAATTTAGTTGAAATAGAGATATATGTTTCCAGGTAGCTTTGCTAAGCTTATACGATGAGGATCTGTTGAAACAGGAGCAACAAAATTTCATACAAGAGATTCTTCAGTTTAAGAAAAAGAGAGAGAGATTAGTTCACTGAGTGAAGCAAGCATGCTTAAAATACTTGTACATTTAGACATATCAGACTGGTGAGGGTAGAGAATCAGCAGAGTGAGTCAAGACCTGTATGGCTTAAAGCAGAGTGAGATGGATGTAATTAGAACACTAGAGACTTTGGAGTTCTAATTTCAGCTTTGTCATTGACCAGTTGATTGACCAAAGTCAAGTTATTCCACTTTGCTTGTTATCCCCTATTTCTTACAAAATTAAAAGAATAGCACTAACCCACCTTTCCTTTAAAGTCAAAGAGCAAATCAAGAATGTATCTATTAAGTACTTTACAAATCAATCATAAAAAAATGTAACCACAGCAACAGACATTCTGAGTTGCAACACATGTCGGTCTTTATCTATGGCCCACTGCCATTTAGGAAGAGAGCTTTATTTTTAAAAGCTATGATTTTTTTAAAAGGACATATGGGAACTCAATGCATTCTTCCACAAATAAAAAGCCAAAACATCTGGTGTACCAAATGGAGAGGGAGAAGAAAATGGGCTATTTAGGGACGCCATCTTTTAACAGTGCAGGTGTATATTGATAATCATTTGGCTAGAAAAATGCTCTGCCAAGCCTGGCTCCAGATTTCTGCTTTGAAGGAATTGTAGATAATTGAGAATAGGTTTATAAAGGCTTTGCTCTCCATTCCTAATTATGACATAAACTTTCTACATACTGGGCTGTTTTACATTTATAGTCCTGCATTTGTAATCTGAGAAGTGTTAAATCTGCTTTGCTTTTATAAGCACTTGATCCATTATAAGTTAAAGTTTGCATTGGGGAGGTGGTGAAATGCCACATAACACGGGTCCATAAAGAGAAGACTGGTTCTTCCTAATATAAAAGAGAATAGTCAAGAGGGAGCTGATCAAACTGTTGAGCCAAGGAACAAATGAAAGGAAGTTGGAGCTGTGAGATTACCCCTGACTACTTCCGTGCAAGACTTCAAGTCAAGTAAAATATTAATTAGAATGTGATCAAGAAAGGTATGGTGTTCCATCAATCCCGCATCCATACAGCCACCAAATAACCACTTACTGTTCTTATACAGATTTCAAGTGTATCAAGGAACCTGACCAGGTGTTACTTTTAAAACTTTATTGGCTGTTTAACGGGAAGTAATTTGTCTTAGAATTAAATGTAAGAAAATACTTTTATATCAATAGTCGTTAGAATATGCACCAAGGAATTAATGGATATTAATAAGTGTTACCCAGAAAAATAAAGTTGTGTGATGAAATTGTTTAGGAAATGCTAGGAAGTTCTTGAGACTAGGAATTCTAAGGATCTTGAATATATTAATGTGCATTGTGTGTCTCCAAGAGAAAAGAAATATGTTGCTGTAATTAACACAAGTATTTTACAATGGAACCCTTGTACAACGACATAGTGAAGCAAAGCCTCTGAGGCTCTGTCTAGCCCCAAGAATTAACTCTTCTATGGAATCTATTTATTCCAAAAAATTAAGGGTACTGTGTATGGAGCACCACACTAGAAGCTGTAGAAAGACACACAGAAGCATTAGAGTAGGGACCCCTGTGTGGCTCAGTTGGTTAAGCGTCCAGCTCTTGACTTCAGCTCAGGTCTTGATCTCAGATCATGAGTTCAAGCCCCATATTTGGCTCCACGCTGGGTGAGGAGCCTACTTAGAAGAAGAAGAAGAAGAAGAAGAAGAAGAAGAAGAAGAAGAAGCAGCAGCATTAGAGTACCTTATGGTCCTCAAGGAGCTGGCACTGTTTGGAGAAAGGAAGGTGACTAGAATATACTATCTTGAAAAGAACTGGGGTGTGTATGTGTTTTAATTGCTGCTGTACTCCCAATAGTTAGACTAGTGTCTGCTACGTTGTAGGCACTTAGTAAATATTTAGTGAATGAAGAGATGATGGCAAGATTGTGAAGGGCCGGAATGCTAAATGAATGGACTTAGACTCGATTTTTCATTCTGTAATAAATAAGGAGCAATTTAAGCTACTTGAGCAGAAAATGTTGAGTAATCTCCCCTTTCCAGAAAGGTTTGCACATCAGCTGCCTCGGAACCCTGGCAATGAAGTGTTCGAACTAGATTAACGTGTGGCTAGTAAAATGGTTTAAATAAAGTTTGCATATTTTATTATCCACACTCTGCAATTATAACGAACCTAGCCAAAATTCTCTGCACAACGCTCATTCATTTTTCACACAAAGGTAAGTCCTCAGGAGGATGCGTTTACTGTATTTTTCAAAGATCTTCAAGTGACTGAGCTATCACATCTCATCTACGATATTTTGTGACATGCATATATTCAAGGACTTTTCAGTGAAGTCAACTGGACTCAAATCTTAACTGTTATCTCTGTTATTTCACTCCATTCTTTTGTCTTTTCCAACTGTTTTTCTATTCAAACTTTGATCATCTCCATGAACACTTAGACTTAACATACATGGTTGCCTAGATCCAAGGTTCATGAAAGGACCCAAAAGTATATCTGTATGTATAGCCAAGAAAATTGTAACAATCACAACCACACCAACAATGACAAACGAATGTAGAAACATGAAGGAGATCCAAAGTAAACAAAGTAAATCATCCACGATACACTCAGCTTTATAGAAACACCTTCAGCTGGCCCGATTCACTGGCACAGACTCACTCAGATAACAAATCATATTCTTAGTGAGATAACCACAAATTGGATTTGCATCTAACACACCAAGTAAATATGAAAAGACTGCCAAGTCTCCCCAGCCATCTCATATATTTATATTCTCTGTATTTGACAATAATAAAAGAGAAAATGGGAGAGATTTCAATCGTTAGGAAATACAGACCATGCAGAAAGAAAAAGGGAAGGGGCCGTTTTGATGTGCAAAATGAATAATCCCTGTTATTTACTGAGTGCTTATTATATGCCACATATTCTGTCTTATTCTCTGTAGTCAGGATTTTATTTCAGAATGAGCAACCCCATAAGATAGATATCATTAACCCATTTTACTATTTCCAAGAACCGGGCCTTCATAAGAACCTTGCCTGAGATTATGAGACCAGTGAGTGGTTGAATTGAGATTTAAAACAGGTCTGCCTAAGTCCTAGTGACTTCAACGATACATAATATGTTTGGCCGTTCTAAAAGCCATTATTTTTCTTGAATTTTGAATAAGAAAGGTTAAGAACAATGTGTTTAAAAAGTGGGATATAGGAACAGATACCCGGTGAGGCTTTCTCAATATCTACTTAAAATATAAAAATTAATTCTGGCCAAATCTCTAATGTAGGTAATGAATAATCCATGGTCTTAATCACTACGATTTCCTTTCTTTATCTTTTTTCCCTGGTGCTTGTTGTTTCTGCTTCCAATTATGCTTGCCCAAGAAGAAATGTTTTCTGTTGTTATTGTCTACTTTGTAAAAAGCCATAGTATGAAGTTGTCATCCAAACATAAATTCGTTATGAATATGTTATTCAATAGCCACCGAAGACAGAAAATCATCAGAAGATCATTGGAGGGCTTGTTGAAACGTGGCTCTCTAAGCCAGAGTCTCTGATTTACTAGTTCTGGGGAGGGACCCAACCATTTGCATTTCTAACAGGTTGCCAAGAGATGCTGTAAGAATAGCTGTAAGGTAAGTATAAAGTTGTTTCAGCTGGTCAGGCTCTTGCAACTGTAATGTTTTTGGCAAGTGCTTCTAGGCAGGCTAGCTCTAACACATACCAGGTTGATGTGCCGGAGAAAGAATGAGATCTTGTCCAACACTATGTCCATTTAGAGACAAAAGCATTTGGGATGCACCTGAGTGGTCCAGAAAGATGTCCACTTTTGAGGAGGGCCAGTGGGGAGTCCTGAAAGAGAAACTCAAAGTGTCATTGTAGTGGAGTAACAAGTCTAGGAAAATGAGCCTGAAAGTCAGAGAAACACAGTGGTTTCAGGAGCAGAATGGCGACTGGTAAGAGAATTTATCCCAAACCAGCATGTGTGGTCTTTGGAGGAGAGGTACTGGGTTTGATCATTAAAGAAACCTGAGAGTCAAAACTACTATATTTTGAGGCTTAAGCAACATTTCTATGGATCCTTAGCCTAGGGTGGTTTAAAGCAACAGAAATTTATTTGCTCACATTTCTGTTGCTGCTTCCATTGTCTGGTGGCTGTCAACATTCCTTGACCCATGGCTGTATTGCTCCAATCTCTGCTTCTGCGGGCATATTGCCTCCTCCTCTTCTTTGTTTTAAATCTCACTCTCTCTTACTCTTATTAGGACATTTATCATTGGATTTAGAGCCCATGCAGATAATACAGGATAAAACCTCCACTCAAAATTCTTGATTTAATCACATCCTTTGCTATAGAGAGTGGTATTTATTCTTTTACTGTATAAGGTAATTGTATTAGTCAGGGTTCTCTAGGGAAATGGAACACACAAGAGGATATATATATATATATCTCATATATATGATATATACGATTTATTATATAAATCATTGCGATTATGTGTCATGGCAATTCCAGAATTTGTAGGGTGAACCAGCTAACTGGAGACTCAGGAAAGGCGGTGTTCAATTTGAGTCCAAAGCTAGTCTGCTGTAGAACCAGAAAGAGTTGATGTTGCGGAAGAAGTGAAAAAGCCCTCTGCTGGAGAATTCTCTCTTGCTGAGGAGAGGTCAACCATTTTAGCTATTGAGGCCTGCAACTGTTCAGACAAGGCCCACCCACCTTAAAGGGGGATGATCTGCTTTCCTTAAAGTCCAGATTTAAATGTAAATCTCATCCAGAAAACACCCTCTACTATGACACATAAAATTAATCATCATGACAGTATTACTAGGTTGCAGAGATTAGGACATGGACATATCTTTGGGAGGGGGCATCATTCAGCTTATTACAGGCATGTTCACGGTACAAGATGGCAGAGAAAAGGGCCTTCCTGTTAAATAAGCTGCATGTGCAGAAGATCTGCTTGCTGTGCAAAAGTTAAGATCATCTCATGTGGCAACAATTGTTTCAGGATCTGGTGGATCGTTTTCCTGGGGAGACTAAGAGGGGTAAGGTTAGTGGGAGAAATGACAGCTTTGATGCTATAGCTGGTCCATAGATTGCAACTGATACTCAGCATCTCCCATCCCTACTACCCATTGTATATTCCCCTCACCTTTGCATAGCACCACTGCTGCTGTAGGTGACGTACATGAACGAGGATTTCCCCGGTCCTCATCCGAGAGGAGTCGGAAACATTGATCACCATGCTTTTAGCCCGAGGCAGCTGTACATTTCCGTTTTTGTTAAAATGGAGCAAGGGAGTTTCAAGAGTCAAAGTAGTGTATTATTTGGGGGCCAAGATGTTCTTCTTTTCCACCATTGTGAAATGGCAGATACACTTCTTCCCAATGAGTAAATCACCTCTGCGGGGATGTAAAGTCCTTTCTTTGACAGCTCATTTCTTGACATGGGGGTTCGGAAGTGAATGGGTTAGAGCCATAGTTGAAAGTTTATGAGACTTTTGCTGTTTCCCCTAGTGACAGAGCATTGCCTCTCTGGGAACCAGGAATTCTAAACCTCACAGAGCCAAAATTTTCAGGGAAAAGACATACAAATTGCCTAACAGCGTCTTTGAAAGTGAAGGTAGGTAAAACCCCTGCTTCCGCATTTGGTTTCCAGACTTTTGTTCTACCAAATTTGGGACACAATATTTTATACTGATTACCAATTTAGCATGCATTATGCTCTGCAATATAGTGTCTTATCCTTTCTAGGTCTCATTTCAAAGCTGAATCCTAAGAGTACTTCTAGAAGTCATTCTATTACTTCGATCAGTTTGGCAGCTTCTGTGTGGGGTGGCATATGATAGAAAAATACATTCTACAATTATTCAGTCGCTGCTGCACCTCTTTTGCCGGAAAGTGGGTTTTTTGGTGTGAAGCTATATATACTATACCTTGTAAACCCTGACATAGTGGGGCAGGCTGAATCCCTGCAGGCAGGAAAGGCAAACTCATCCAGAATATGGGTCAGTTCCAGTCAAGGTAAGTTGATGTTTCTTCCAGAGTGGAAAGAGTCAAATTAATCAACTTTCAACTAACTGGCTAATTAGTCTCCTAGAAGTGTGATACCATATGGAGGCATATAGAGGTTCAGAAAGAAGGTTGGGCACTTGGAAGCAACAATAACAAGATATGCTTTGATCAACAGGACTTGTGCATGACTTCCATTTCTGCCATCGTGGCTATTCTATTGACTCACCCAAAGAATCAGCACTGGGGTAGCCAGTGACAGAGGATGACTGATGTCAGCTGGCTGAGCCATACTGTCTACTGGTTGTTAGTACCTATTTCACAGTGACTGCCCACTGGTGAAAGTTAATATGTGATACAAAGTTCATCACACTTTAGTCTATGTCTCGAAGATTTATCCAGATGCCACTGGCCCAGACATCTTTGTCCCAAATCTTCCAATATTAATCCTTCCAAGTCTCTGATCAATCAGTCAAATCACTTGCGATGTCTCATGAGTCCATATATATCCTAACCGTATATATATATCTGTTCCCCACACAGGAGAGATGCCTAGCGCACTGTGGAACTTTCCTTCCTGAGGTCATTTCCCACAACTCTATCCTTCATGGCTACCATTGACTGGAACCATAATGCAGCAGCAGGCTGCTGTTTGCCTTGCCCTCACATACCAACTCAAGTGATCCTTGTACCAAGTTTAGACTTTTACCTCTTCTGTTAGGGGGCACTCCTACTACCACCACCAGTGTAGCTGCAGATGTAAATGGAGGAAAAGAAGCCAGTTGACCCGTGATATAGGCGGCAGATATAGGGGACAGTCTTTTCCTATCACTCATAACAATTTTTATGTATAACTACAAATAAATCTATATATTTAAGTATTATGGATGTGAATGTAAACACACAAATAGAAACACAAATATAGCATATTCCAGAAGGTTAAAATCAAAGACCTTCCATAAGACATGAAAAATATGAATAGGTAGCTATATTAATAGGTATATATATATATATATATATATATATATATATATATATATATATGAAAAATCTAATGCATGGCATTGAAGATTGTTCACACATATCTTTTTTTTTTTAAAGATTTTATTTATTTATTTGACAGAGATAGAGACAGCCAGCGAGAGAGGGAACACAAGCAGGGGGAGTGGGAGAGGAAGAAGCAGGCTCAGAGCGGAGGAGCCCGATGTGGGGCTCGATCCCATAATGCTGGGATCACGCCCTGAGCCGAAGGCAGACGCTTAACCGCTGTGCCACCCAGGCGCCCCTGTTCATACATATCTTAAAATAAAAATAGCAAGTTGCAAAATATTGTGTGGTGTGATAAATCACAGTAAAATTAAACTCTCTTTCTGTGAGTGTATGTGTTACATAGAAACAAAGAAGCATACATCAGCCTCTTAAGAATGGCTATTCTGGGCAGTGAAATTTAGGGGACATGAGCAGGAAACCTTCCTATTTTATTCTCTACTCTTCTGAATTTCTTCTTTTTTCAGCAATGAGCATATACTATTGTAGCATGAAAGTGCTTTTAAGAAAAAAGTTTAAAGCATTTGAGAAACAGATCACAAAGAGCTCAAAACAGAAGAATCACGTTCGTTTTAGATCCCTTCTGATTGCCCTCACGAAGTAGCCTTCCTTTCCCACCTGGTCCCTGAAGCATTGGTAATACGCCTTCCACCTAACCTCCTCCTTTGTGGGAGCAATTTGGGTGTGGGGCTACATCTCTCTATCTGACCGGCAATCCACAATCCAGGGTCACTGAGCACATGCGTATTCCTGGTACAAGGCCAGGAAGTGGCATTATTTCTTTTTATTTTTTTATTTTATTTTATTTTATTTTAAGATTTTATTTATTTATTTGACAGAGAGAGACAGCCAGTGAGAGAGGGAACACAAGCAGGGGGAGTGGGAGAGGAAGAAGCAGGCTCATAGCGGAGGAGCCTGATGCGGGGCTCGATCCCAGAACGCCGGGATCACACCCTGAGCCGAAGGCAGATGCTTAATGACTGAGCCACCCAGGCGCCCCTATTTCTTTTTAAATATTGAGATATTCAAAACCTATTATACATAAGTGTGCATTCTTTAAACATCCCTTTGTGAAATTCTGGAGGTAGATTAGGATGTGATTTGGTGTAGAATGACAGATTATTAATGTTAAAGGAAATCATTGATGGTATCACTATTGCTTTTATATTGAGAAATTTGAGTTTCACAGAGTTTAATGTTTGCCTCAAATCATACAATTTGTTTGTAGGCAAAGCTGAGAGTTTTGATTTCTAGCAAAATTATCTCCATGTAGATATCTTAGAATACATCTTTTTCCCCTCATCCGTTATTTTCCCCTTAACAATCCCTGAATTGATGGCTGAATTTGAAAATGCATTTTGGCATATGAAATGTGACTCTCTCTATTTGGAAGGAGCTACTAATACTGTTCTCCCACCAACTGAAACCCGAGATTCAATATTATATTATTTCTATTTGAGAAATGGGGAGGAAATTGGTGGGTTCTCATTAAACTCCTTCTGGTATTTTGTGGGAAGGAAAATATCTTCAAAATTATATTTTATAACTTGATACATGCTAAAGAGGAGAACATGATTCAGATCATTTAGCTATTAGCTATATTTTTGGAACAATCTCAATACAGAATCATTGATCTTAAAACATGCAAACAGATAAAGGAGGAAAGGATTTTTTGGTTGAGTTCTTAACCCATTCAAGTTGTGACCCGGGCACACCAGTGGCAGGTGCACAGGGGTGGGGTGGGGAACCAGCACTAAGTCCTCAAGGGGGTCTTAGGACATTGGATAACTAGGACTGGGGAAGTGCAGAAGGAAGGAAAAAGAGATCATTTCAGAAAGAATAGGGAATTAAGTTTGATTTCACTGCTTAGCATTTATAAAATTTGCCTATATTTGTTTTCTTTTTATCTTCCTTTTTCAAACCTCCCTACGCATTGTCTCTCCCCCTCCATAAATTCCAA